>NC_056737.1:410901582-411201582 GCF_019279795.1 Protopterus annectens | reverse complement strand
TTTGTGTGGATTGGGCGTGTGTGTGTGTGTGTGTGTGTGTGTTTTTCTTTACTTTTGTGCCTTTTACTTCGACAGCATTATGTCGAAGGACACAAAGGTCTCAGGCTTCAAGAAGTGTGACTCGTGCTGTCAGAAGATGTCTCTGACAGACGGTCACACTTCTTGTGTTTACTGCCTGGGACCCCTGTACCTGCAGGACTCTTGTTCTGTGTGCCATGCATTCAGCCCAAGAGTCCTGCAGGAGTGCAGGAACAAATTGATCTTAAGGGGCTTATTAAAGCCCGAGGGATCCCCGTCTAAGTCTGTGCCGGGGAAGCCCTCGAAGCCAGCCAAACCGTCGGCTCCGAGTCCTAAGCCTTCGGCTGCTGGCTCTCCATCTGTGGCAAGATCGGCTCTGGCTGGAGCCGATACTTCTGTGTCTCAGCTTCCAGCATCGGCTCCACTCGGTGCCGATACCGCTGAGCCTCTACTCTCACAGTCGGTTCCGACTGGAGCCGACGTATCTTCGGCTCCTTCGGCTCCATCCATCTCCAGGAAAAGGTCCAGATCCCCATCTTTGGAATCGATCCATTCGGCTCCGGGATCACCCTTGCTCTCAGAGCGGAGCCATCGCAGCCATTCTTCTTGGTCGTCCAGGCTTTCTGACCATGACCTTGAGAGAGTGGTCAGTAAACTGTTAAAGTCTCAGGCACTGGCCCAAATGCTTCATAGCCCGTCTCATCAGACAGTGGCTATTTCAAATCCACCTACCATTCCTCCTTCGACTCTCCCTCAGAGTTCGGAGCCAGAGCTCCTCGGAGCCGTGACTGTTGTGGCGTCAGAGCCGATACCTCCCCCTTTGGCTCCGTCATCCTCCGCTCCAATCTCCTCCTTGATGCCTTCATTGGAGGGATCCGGGCGCCTGGTCTCTCTCGCCGTCTCCGAGGGGGCGAGTGGCATCGAACCCTTGTCCAACCCCGTTCTCCCTCTCGGAGCATCAGCGCTGATGAGCTCGGCCCCAACATCGGCTTCAGAGCCATCCCTGTCGGTGCAGCCTAGGGTTCCTACTTCTTCGGAGTGGGAGTCCTCTGGCCTGTCTGATAGGGGAGCCTTCGAAGTGATGAGGAGCGTACTAGCCCCAGGGCATGGTCAACAGTCAGCTGCATCAGCTCCTCCCACTACAGTGCCTGCTGACGTCTCTTCCCACTCTCTTGCTCCTGGACCCAGAGATCCAATGCCTCAGGTTTCCCCACTGGGAATATCTTCCTCTTCCGAGGCTTCTCCTGACCCGTCAGGTGAACCTCCGCGCAAGAGGACATGTAAGCGGAAGCATGTGGACTCCCCTGAGTCCATTACATCCGATACTGACTTGGATGAGTTGGAAGGATCCCCAAAGTCCCCCTCTGAGGATGTCTCTTTCTCAGACATCCTTGAAATCCTCAAACAGAGGGGGAACTGGTCTTCCCTTAATCCTTCTGAGGACGAGTTAGTTTACCTGGAGGTGTTTGGTTCTCGACCCTTCACCTCCTGGGTGTCTCCGCCTTTCGACCCCCTTATGGAAGTGGTGGCACGGAAGGCATGGACGGCCCCAGATTCAGTGGAACCCACCCCACGGAGGCCTTCTAAATTTATTACGGCTCCAGCTGATAGGCAATTTTTAACAAAAGGTGTCTCGGTTGATGCCATGGTGGTGACTGCAGCCACCAAGAAGGAACTAGCCGATCCTTCAGTACCTATCCATCCTGCTAACAAGGATTCTAGGACTATGGATAGGTACGGTAAGCGGATGTTTTCTTCAGCGACATTTGCCATGCGGTCGCTGAATTACTTGTGTCACTTCACCCACCTTCAGAGAGATGTTCTCAAAGAGTTGGGTGAAGTTTTACAGGATCCATCAGCTGCTGGGTCCCAAGATAAAATCAACTCACAGCTAGGAACCCTAAACTCCATTGTTAACTCCTCCATGCGGCTCATTTCCTATGCAGCCGATGGAGCGAGTAGGGCCGCAGGCACAGGTGTGGCCTTAAGGCGTCATGCCTGGATGCGGCTTTGTAATTCTGCAGACCCCTTCAAGGTGTCCTTCACTAACTCCCCTTTTGATGGTTCAACGTTGTTTGGGCCTCAAGTGAAAGACACCTTGATCAGATGCGAGCAAGATGGCAAGACTCTTTCTGCCGTAGGAGTCCATTTCTCCACCCCTTCCAGACCATATCCTAAGGGTCAAAAGGGTGGAAAGATGTGGTTCCGCAAATCACAAGGAGTCACGCCTGACGCAAGAGGTCAGTTTACCCCCAGAGGCAGAGGGGGTAACAACAACAGACGCCGCCCAAGAGGCAGAGGGGGTCTGCAGAATCAGGGTAGCAGAGAGTCTCTCTCTGACAAACCCTTCCAACATCCCTGAGGTGTTGCCCAACTGTCCACCTTCGGAGGCAGTCGGGGGAAGATTGTCGCTGTACCCAAAAGCCTGGCTCTCCCTCACTTTAGACAAATGGGTACAGTTGGTTATTTCTGAGGGTTACAAAATTCCCTTTATCCAAACCCCATCTCAACAAAAGGGGACCCTTCCAGACATTCCACCCAGTCTAAGGGAACAAGCAGTGCTAGAAATATCAAAACTACTAGCAAAAAGAGCCATCCAGCCAGTCCCAGCAGACCAACTAGGATCCGGAGTCTACTCAAAGTTCTTTTTGGTACCAAAAAAAAACAGGGGACTGGAGACCGATATTAGATCTCAGCAAACTAAACAAGTTTGTAAAAAGGACAAGATTCTGGATGGTCACGCTACAGTCCATTCTACCCTTTCTGGGCAAGGACAATTGTATGTGCTCCGTGGACCTTCAGGACGCGTACTATCACATCAAAATTCACAGGCGCTCTAGAAGGTTTCTCCGCTTTCGGCTGGGGGCCAGTCACTACCAGTTCAGAGCCCTGCCCTTTGGTCTCACTGCAGCCCCCAGAGTGTTCACCAAATGTATGGCAGCGGTTACGGCTCACCTGAGGCGTCAAGGATTCCAGGTGTTTCCATATCTAGACGACTGGCTCCTCACTGCCACCAGCAGGCATCAACTTCTCCTGGCCAGAGATTACACCATTCACATTTGCAGAGGGCTAGGAATCTCTATAAATTTTGAAAAGTCTGCCTTGTCACCTTGTCAATCTATTACCTTTATAGGCACCAACTTGGACACCGTGCAGCTCTCAGCAAAGTTAACAGATCAAAGGATCTTAGATATTCAAAACCATGTCCATGTTCTGCTTCTGAGCGACAGAATTCAGGCCAGGTATGTCCTGAAAGTATTGGGGCTCATGGTGGCTGCCTTCACACTTCTTCCTCTTGCCCACCTTTACATGCGTCTTCTATAGTGGATGCTTTTCGCCCAATGGTCTTTCCAACAACTCCCTATGCACCACAAGATCATGATAACTCCAATTTGCAAAGATCATCTGTCTTGGTGGATGTTGTCCCCTCAAGTCCATCAAGGCAGACCCTTTATTCCTTCCTCCTCGGTCGCCATGGTCACATCGGACACCTCCCTGATCGGGTGGGGGGGGGCATTTTCAGGGCAGGACAGTCCATGGCACATGACAACCTTTCGAATGCCACCTGCACATAAATGTCCTGGAGATGAGAGCAGTGCTTTTGATGTTGCAAGCCCTCCATGACTCTCTTCCCCTGGGGACTATTGCAATCCAAACGGACAATATGTCCGTAGTGTGGTATATCAACAAGCAGGGCGGAACCAAGTCCTATCCCCTGTGTCGAGAAGCACTCAGACTTTGGCAATGGGCGATCTCTTCTCAGCGGTTTCTGATAGCAATGCATATCCCCGGGAAGTCCAACATCATAGCGGACAGGCTGAGCAGAGCTATTCTCATGCCACACAAGTGGTCTCTCAAACAATCTGTAATGGAAGAGATTTTTCAGAAGTGGGGCCTTCCTTGCTGCGATCTTTTTGCTACACCTCAAAACACCAAATGCCCCGACTTCTTCACCCTCTTCCCCCTTCCAGGCCATTCCCCCAGAGACGCTCTAGTCCATGATTGGCCTCGGGGACTTCTTTACGCCTTTCCACCCCTTCCGTTAATGTCATAGGTAATTCAGAAAGCAACCGCCTTGAGATCCAAGATGATTCTCATTGCCCCTTATTGGCCTTGACAGATATGGTTTCCGTTCCTGCATCGTTATCTCTTGGAGCAGCCTTGGCATCTGGATCCAGTGCCAGATCTTTTAGCCCATCAGTCGGGGCAGCTGCACCAATCCCTCCATTCTCTCAACCTCACTGCTTGGTTGCTCCACTTCCATCCCTAGCCAGGCTTCCTATGATTTCAAATCCCGTCCGGGATATCATAGTAGCTTCCCTTAAATCTTCCACCAGAAGGATCTACACTAGTAAATGGCACCGTTTTTCCTTCTGGGCAAAGGCTAGAAATATAGATCCGTTCACTGCTCCAATTCACTCGGTCTTGGATTTCCTAGCTGAAATTTTTCATTCAGGATCTTCATCCTCCACAGTAAAAGTTCAGTTGGCAGCCATTTCAAATTTTCACATAGGCCTGTTGGACTGCAGCATCATGTCCCATAAGCTTTGCAAAGCATTCCTTAGAGGTGTCTTTTTACTAAGACCCCCGATCAAAGATCCTCCACCACAGTGGGATCTAAACTTAGTTTTAACATCCTTGATTCTACCTCCCTTTGAACCTGCGGCTTCCTGTTCATTGAAATTACTTTCCTGGAAAACACTCTTCCTAGTCGCTGTTACATCTGCTAGTTGAGTATCTGAACTTCATGCCCTCTGCATTTGTCCTCCTTACCTAGTCTTCAACAAAGACAGAGTTTCTCTAAGAACGAACCCCTCTTTCATACCCAAGGTGGCTTTGCAGACAAATTTAAATCAATCAATTGACCTCCCGGTTTTCTTCCCTAATTATTCAAATAGGGCGGAGCAAAAACTGCATTGTCTGGATGTTCATTGTCAGCTCCGATATTATTTGGACAGAACTAAACAAATCAGGAAATCTGATCAACTCTTTTTATCTTATGCAGAAAATAGGAAAGGCCTTCCAGTATCCAAGGTAACCCTGTCTAGGTGTCTCTCTTCTCTGATCACGTATACTTACCAACTCAGAGGTAAAGAATTACCTTCTAGGCCAAGAGCCCATTCAACCAGGGTGCTAGCCACATCAACAGCCTTTCAAGCTAGACTACCAATAGACACTATTTGTGCAGCAGCCACATGGGCTTCTCCTTATACCTTTGTCTCGCATTACAAATTGGACATGGCCTCCAGAAACAGGGCAAATTTTGGTTCCACTGTTCTCAAGAGTCTGTTCCAATGAGCCACCCAGGATGAAGGTGCTAGGGACGTGGTCCCATCCAGCAAGAATGAAGGCGAGATTGACAACTTAACATTGAGAAGTTATGTACCTACCATAACGTTCCATGTTAGTTGTCTTCTCTCGCCTTCTTTCTTGCGTCCCGCCCACCATCCCCCTAGCCTGGACAGACTGAGAAGATTTCCCCTTCTTTGAAGGGTCCTGATCTTGCACTTTCAGCCAAATAGCTTGTCCTAGGGTAACTACAGCTTAGATAGCGATCCTTTCGGGGTTATCCTTTTTTCTCCTCCTCTCCAGTTGGAGGACTATATTGCCTAATGTTGTTTCAGCTATCAAATGAGATCTGGGTAGTTATCGCTTAGCATCATGGGATATAGGGTAGCCTCGAGCCGGTAAAATTAGCTCTCGAGCTTTAGTAAGTGGCCGAGTCGGAGCCGAGGTTCGGCTCAGAACCCATCCAGCAAGAAAGAAGGCGAGAGAAGACAACTAACATGGAACGTTATGGTAGGTACATAACTTCTCATTTACATACATACTTTTTAGAGAGGCTGTTTCTAATCACACACTCTTCTGTACTTGTAAATTCTGTACTTGTAAATCCTCCTGGGTCCTCTCTTATTCTCAGCTCTAGCACCATATCCATTCAGGATCGTAACGTGAACTGCTCTAGAATGTCATAATTTAAGGACACCATAAGGGCATTTTAGAAGCAAATTAAGCTTTTGAAGAACAGCTGTGATACCCTGACTAGATACATGGACATGAACTAACTTCAACAATGTTAATCCTACAGTGACTGGGGTGCAGGACTAAACACCTGCTCTTTATAAGGATGGGGAAGGCTCACTAGTTCAGAGATGGTGGTCCCCCAGTAGACATTTCTTGTCTGCATACAGATACAGGCAATGAATGTATATTCTACACTCCATACAAACAATAGAAGGCTACATCATTGTAGGCCTAATTGGTAGATGTTCATCATTCACACTGCCTCAGTGGAATATTACTTCTGTGCCTGCACAAACTCACACTGGCAGCTCAGAATTCCCTCCAATGACTATCGATGATAGGCATACCTCTCAATTGTCCTGATTTTTACAGAATGTCCAGATTTGTGCCTTATATTTTTGGTCTGTTCATCATAAAATATATGGTTTTCTGACAAATCACTATGGATTGAAGTTATTAAATAATGACACACATTTGAGTTTTAGGCTTTATATCTTTCAGAAAATGTATGCCAACATAAAACCTGTTATTCTAGTAACTTTCTTACCTTATAAGAGCAATATTTAAAATTTGTCCCTATGTTTGATCCATTGACCCCCCCCCCCCCAATTATTGTAGGCTCTGTCCAGATTTCTTACACAAACAGGGTGAAAAGTATGGTAATAGGGGATTGGTTAAGCCCCTCCCATCGGGAGAGCTTAATCCCTGTCATACAAATTTAGTTGTTTGGTCTTTTAGTGTCAGCTGTAAGACTCACACAGTTGAATCTCCTCAGCAGCTTACATTGTTGGATTGCAGCTTCCAGACTCAGATAAGTTCCCATGGGAGCATCCCTTACTCTTTATTATTACATGATTTTGATTTCTTTTTGTTTCATTAAAAATGAAGGTTAACTTTTTACTTTAATATTCTTGGTATTTACTACAGCTGTTAATTCCTCTGGGAATTCTAACTTACTATTGTGTTTGTATGCTTAATACTGCTTTTATGTTGTTTTGGGGCTTTTCTAAAATATTTTATGACTTGTACTAGAAAACTGAAGTTTTGTGGTCTCAGTTTAGCATTAGAGACTGTTTTGTGCATATAGAGCAGGGTGCCAAGAGGTCTGTTGTTTCAGTTGTTATCTGCTTAATTTTGAAGTTTTTACAGGAAAATATTGTATTGTTTCAAATGTTTCTTCATTTTTAACATTTACTTCTGATTTAATACTGCTATAGCTGTTTTTATCATTAAGTCACAATTTTACTGCAAATTACTTTATTTGCATTTTCTGTGGAGATTTGTTTTCTCATTTCTGACAACGGAATCTCTAATAAGTATTTATGTTATTTTAAAAGGTATCCATTTGATTTAAGGCTATATATTTGATTTTCTGGGACAAGTGAATTTTACCTGATATTGTGATGTATGGGCTGTTGGCGACTACACTGTGCAGATTGCAGAACAAGGCTTAGCACAACTTAAACTGTTTCTGCTATGCAGTTTGTCCCTATTTGCTGTGTGGGAATATAGTTTATGTTTTCTATTCCTGCCCCTAGTTAGCCGTTAACAGTGTCAGTGTATATTATTATGGCTAGTTTTTTCTCCTGACTTAATGGATTTGATAAGGCTGCTCCTCCCCATCAAATCCATTTATACCTAAAAAGAAAAAAAATCAACACAAACACGCCTCAGTTTACAGTTTGTGAATCTGTTATTACCATAAGCCAGCCTACAGACTACTTACCTTTATTCCCATCACCCAGTGATGTGAACTCACAGCTTTCTATGGTACGGGGGTCAGACACATCCTGGTGCAGGTACAGCAAAACCAAACCCTTTAGGTGCAGAAGTGATCTGGGGTTAGAGATCCCTTGCCAGACATAATACTCTGTCCCTAAATATTTTGTCCTTCAGTGTAGTTCATAGTAAGAAGAAACTGAAACTTCACCACACAACATACAATCATGTTATTACCATGTGTAGGGCTGATGTGGTTTCCTTAGCTAAGAGTGTTTTACAGTCAGCCAATCTTGGAGATAATACTTCTACTTAGAATGACTATGGGGCTATCTTCTCTTGAGATCAGTCTAGCACTGCACATTATGATGGGGATTCTGTTGTAGACAGTCTTGAACACTCTTGGCCCATCCAATCTTATTCTCCAGAATGAGAACTGGTTCAAAAATGCAAACATTTACCTTTCTACAGGTGCTAAGTTTATAAATATATTTGACTGGAAGAAATCTGGAGCTACAACAGAGACTGGCAGAGTTTATGATCTCATTGAGGATGAGATTCCAAATATTTTGGGTGTTCCTCCCCTGTTACTGGCCTTAGAAGATGTCTATAAAATTGTATGCAAAACCCTTTTGGCTAGTGAACCAGGTCCTAAAAAGGCTATGAGGCAATACAAGGTTTACTTTGATCTTGCAGCTCTCTTTGCTCCTTTGTAAGTTTACCCATCTGCGGTTTCTCCAGCTGCCAACTATAACAAGAGAGCCTTGGCTCTTCTAATCCCCCACTGCCAGATACAAATTGTCAAGTTGATAGAATCTCAAGGGAAACATAGTTGGCTCAGTCTAGGTATCTTTTGCATTTTAAATTACCAGGGCTTCATGTGGTGCATCTTGCAGTCATCTCAACTTTCCTGCCCATGGATCCTCTTCTTTCATCTCTTTTTGTGTTCAAAAAGTTTATGAAAGGAATGTTGTACTTAAGACCCCCTGAAAAGCAGTTATTTTCCCAATGGGATCTCAACTTTGTTCTTAAAAATTGACCTTATCTCCTTTTGAACCTCCATTTCAGGCTGATTTGAGGTTGTCACTTGGAAAACTGTTTTTCATCTGCCAGGTAAGTCTCTCTGAGCTGTAGGCTGTCATGGTGGGCCAATCTTATCTGATTTTCCACAAGAACAGGATTGTTCTACACACTAATCCATCTTTCATACCAAATGTTGTTTCTGAATTTTCTGAATTTACCCTGAATCAAGCCGTCAATCTCCCAATCTTCATTCTGTTACTTAAGAATGTGGGAGAGAAGATTCTGTAAACCTTGGCTGTGCACTGGCATCTCAGGTACTACCTTGACAGAGCTAAGCCCTTCAGGAAAGCTGAACAGCTGTTTGTTTCCTATTCTGAGGCTAACAAGGGTCAACTTGTCTCTAAGCAAATGATTGCTCATTAGTTGCCCTCTGCTGTTGTTTTGTGTTACTCTCACCATGGTACATCTATTCTAGACAAAGTTAAGGCACATTCAACTAGAACTTTATCCTCTTCAGTGGCATATTGGAAATCAGTGGACTCTATAAGCATTCTAGATGCAGCAACTTGGGCCTCTATCCATACTTTTACAAAGCTCTAGAAACTGAATTCTTTCTCAAGTTCCAGAGCAGGTTTTGTGAGGACCATTCACCAGGGCCTCCTGGATCCTTCTTCTTCCTCCTCCCAAGTAGGGTAAGCTTTGGGAATCTACCCATATGCCACTGAGGCAGTGTGAATGATGAACATAGTACAGCTGTGTAAGTCCTACTTATCTGTAACAGAAGATGTTTGAATTTCGCACAGTGGCGGCATCCACCCACTACCCTCCTTATGTTGTATACAGTTTGATGGTTTCTAACCTTGTTGTGTTGTTGGTTGACTTTGGTGATTTTCATTGGTGCTTTGTGGCTGTGAATTGGTTGGTTTTAGGCAACTCCTGCTTCTGGTCTTTCTTCACTTTTCTGACCTGGCACAACAGGTAGCATGATCACCTTTGATACAGAAGGTTGTGGGTTCTATTCCCACATCAACTTGATTGATTTCTGACACTGCAGTGCAGTATGGGGGGGATGCTGGCACCTACTGAAAAGAGTAGAGGAAGTTCACCTTGGGTCTCCCCTGAAAAGAGGCTACTAGGCAAGTGGGACTAATGTGGTCAACAAAATATAAATAAAATAAATAAATAATACTTAGCAGTAAAAGTCTGAACAACTGACTTTCTATGACAGGGTGTCTGAACATCTACTGTTATAGGTAAGTAGGAGTTACACAACTGTACTTTGCATAATGCATTATTACTAGTATGCAACTTATAGATGAAATATTCTGTGTAACACCAAAGGGGGACAGCCTAACTAGTGGTCATCCATATGGTAACAGAAGCAGAAAAATATGAGAGAAAAAATGAAAACAGCAAAATGAAATGCACGTATCAAGCTCACATTTTTACTAGTTCATGCTTTCACTTTTCTCTATTACTCCTTCATAGTAGATTAAAAAATTGTTAATAAAAAAGTCTTAACATTTATGATGTAATAAGATGCTTTGGGTTCAGTTTTCTGTTCCTCCTTACTTTGGCTAGCAGCTAAAGACACTTTGCCTAGGGACCAGTAATCTCTCAATGTAACTTATCAAAGTGTTCTAGAAAATGAACACCCTACTGTGTTTTACTGAAATTCTCAAATACATTGTTTTTCAGCTAAAAGGCAAACACCAGTACATTTTTGATTTTATGCACATATGATTACGGTAAAAATTATATGTGAGAACTTTTAGGTACAGTCTAGAAAAAACTGAAACATAAGTACTAAAGAAAGAATAAAATAAGCAAAGCTTTCTTTCCTTTTACTTTGGCTTCTACATCTGGAAATGTTTTTAAAAATTATATGTGAAAACATGCTTGTTTTCACATAGACAAAAACATTGCCTTATGACACCAAAGAATATACTTTTTTTTTAATAGAAATGATTTTGCTTTTTATGCATTTTGACAGCACTGAGCTGTTTCAAGTCAGGACGGCAGGACAGCAGTTTGTCTTGTATGAAAACTGTAAAGAGAGTAACCAGTGATATTTTTTTTTTTTGCCATAAGAAGCAAACAAAATCAAATGACAGCAGTATTTTAGTAAAACTTCAAAGTCAGCTGCAGCAGTGCACAAAGTTTAAAAGTCAGCAGTAGCAGGATGACTCTTAACAGGTGCAAATGGCATGTCAAGCCTCAAGCTTGGCAGGAGAGTACTACATTTAAATAACCTGGGGAAAATACAATCATGCTGACACAGGCTTCTGCAAAGCTATTTGTAAATTTCTCTCAGGGAATCTGCCTTTCGTTAAGTTAAAAAGTAGCTGCCTACCACATGATGACTGCAAAATTTCCTCAAATGTATTTTTATAAAAAAATCATTTGACTGAAACAGACAAGATGTTCATACAGGATATCAAAAAGATAGTATGGCCTAGACGTTGTAATCTTGGACTGCAACATATCTGTTTGAAAGACAGATATTACTTTGACGCTATCAAACTGCAGATAAATGTGTGCAGTTAAATTTGGTGTCATGACATTGTATGGAAACTGTTCAGACACTTCAGGAAAAAAAATAGCACAGTGGTACAAAGAAAGCAGATCATATAGTTATTCTTTTTACTTTTGTGAATCAGTGAGTTCTATTACTTTCCAAGTATTAATGACATATTATTTTAACCTCAAAGAGCATATAAACTGGAGAGTTACATTCCAGCAGTTTGAAAAAAATATATATACAATTAAAAACTAATGGGCAAAGAAACCAGCTCACCAGTCTTGCACGTTCTTTAGCAGGAAGAAGATACAGAAACAAGCTAATATATATGTATATATATTAGCTTGTTTCTGTATCTTCTATTACTTGATGTACTCTGACTACCCTCTCTAGAGAAAATATACAGGCTTACAGTGCACTCTAGGATCTATTAAGAAATATGCAAATAAGCATGCTTCATTCTGGAGTCCTGGCAAAATTCCAGCAACCTCCAGCAGGTCTTTGAAGATGTAACTTAGCCCAACACAATACTTTATGCATAAATCACTGGAAAATACAATAGCATACTGGAATTTTGACTGCTTAGTCATTTGCAAAAACGAGGGCCTTTATGAAGTTTGGCAGGGCATCTAACCAGATAACTAACTTAGTGTATGGCGTCTGTATTTTGTATAACTGGCAGTTGGCTTTATTTGATGCTCTGTGCTTAAATCAAGGGAAGGCAGCAGTGATGCCAGTCTTAGAGAAGTGACTGAGACCTGCCAGGAGTACTGAGTCCATTCCTGCAGACTTTTCAAGGATAAAGTTGTTAACGTGACTGAAAAACTCCAGCAGAAATTAACAAGGGTGGTAAGAAGACTTGAAGAGCTAAGATATGAAGACAGATTGAGTAAATGAGGCCATACTCACCAGAAACTTGGAAGGAGAAGGAGGACATACTCTGAGTAAAAGTACATCATCTCAGGAATTAATTGGATTATGCTGACTAAGAAGGACAAGACAGGCATAACTGGCACAACCTACAGTTAATGTAGACTTCATTTATTCTGGACATGAGAAAATACTATTTAATAGAAAAGAAAAATGGTGAACAAATGGAATAAACTCTACCCTGAATAGAAGGCAGTCACTAAAATTGTGGAGGCATCTAAGTCAGAGTGTGACAAATGGAAAAGGAATTTGCATGCAGCTGCTCTCTTCTAACTGCAGTAACCAGTCAAGTGTGATGGACATACACTGACACACATGTGTTACATATATGCCAGCGAGTATATTTATTACATAATTTATCTTTACTTATATGTATAACTGCATGAAAGAAAGAGAATAGAATTGCAGAAAGTGCCATAAAGAAATCATAAAATCTCAAGTATATGCTGTAATTTTGACTCATTAAAACAGAATTGCATTTTTTTTTTTTTTTTTTACTATTTTATTAATTTATTTTATAACTGGGTGGGCGAGTTGGTCTACTGATCTTTTTCAGTCAAAACCCAGTGAAGAATCGCACTTACAGGCAGGCACAATGTAGACAAAGTATGCAAAATATATAAGATTTATATTTTAGAATGAACTTTTGCACTGTACTTATTTAAATTTGGCTTCCCTCATCAGTCAATAATTATCCTATGATTATGTTGTGATGTGTTACATAAACAGAACCCCACAGATAATGATGAAACTTCCTGTTGCAGAACTTCCCCCATTTTTCCCCTTTTAAATCAGCAGGGGTTAAACATAAAGAGGAAGGTGTTCATTTATTCTGTGCCAGAGGTTCATACTATGCTTTTTGTGTAACACAAGAAATACATAAAGGGAAACTAATGGAGCAAATTTTATTTTAAGTTTAAACGAAACAGATGGTGGAAGAGAAAGTCATAATATATATCACAGTGTGTTTCTATCTGTGTATGCAGGAAAACACAGTAATATTAGTAACAAGTTGCCTTTTGAGACCAGTACCTAGGGTTAGTTTTGGGTCAGCAGTCTCAAATTCCAGCCTGAAGATTTATGGAATTTCCTCAAGGGTAAGCTAAAGACCTCCTGCTATTTAGACCACTGGCTAACATTCTGCTTTTGTGTGAGTGGCAATGCATGATGTACACAGATGGCCTCGGAATTATATGAAGTAATTTAGCCTTACACAGCCATCAAACAGCTGATGTTAGATTTCAGTCTTTAGTGAAATGTAGCAGAAAACATAATGAGCACTGGAAAAATTTCAATAAAGGGCAATGCATGCACTTTTAGTTAATTTGCTCCTAATAAAACCTGACCCTGTACTGGAAATTTTGCAAAATATAGTCAAACAAAACTTCCCAAGTTACAGTCTGATGCTGGAGACTGTTATCAGCCATATTTTTCTTCCCATGTTCAATTAACAGGCTCTAATCACCCCAAGTATTTATATGTAGCTCTTGGCTTATAGTTAGTTTATATGTAACAGTCCTAGCTGATCTATTACTCTTCCCATAAACTCAGAGCAGAACACTTTGGACTTTGGACTTAGACACTTCCCTTTAGAGGAATAAGTACTTTGTTTTGGCACTTTAGTGTACATGTGTTAATTAATGGTAACTCATGTCCAACAGAACCATTGCCAATAATTCTATAAATCCTGACAATGGCTGAATTTTTCTTTATATAGAATTAAATCAAAATTCACAGTATTGGAAAAGACAATCTTTTTCAATAAACCTGTATTGTTATGCTATAATAAATATTATTGGCCTTACAGTACTTTGTTTATTAAATAAGCACTTTGTATTAGTGACTTCAGTTGGATGCATCACTTAGAATGTAGGTGTAAATATTTTCTTCTGATGGCTTTTAATATTTTTTTTCTTTAAAAATACAAGTAAATTATACTACTCCATATCTATTTGTCTGAACGCTACCAGTGACACTATAAAACACACTTTATTTTGTTTACTGTTTACTTGCATCATGGTGATTTTTATTTTTACAAATTGAAATAGTTTGTTTACTTAAATAAGGTGAATGCACTTTGCTTTTTTGTAGTCGGATTACCTGGTTATTTGCAAACAATCTCCTGTCGTTAATCTAGTGTCAGGGTATGGGTGTCTGTTTCATTTTACTTGACGTGTGGGTTTGTTTTTTGTATTTCATAGTGTACAATTACACTGCGGTTACTGTGAAACAGAAGACTGTTTTCTGCTACAGAACCTATCCTTGCCAGTTACTTCTTACTTTCAGTACAGCATTTTATCTCCTACTGCCACTGAGGTACTTCCACTTAACTGCCATTGGGATAAACCTGCCTTCATTACTGTAATCATCTGCTAGTCCCTTCAGACTACACATATATACCCAAACATGTTTTACCCTTATATTAATTTGTGAAAGGCACTGATAGCGTGTAATATTACTGTTTTGGGGTGATATAATCTGTAGCATGAAATAACAAAGTCTCATTTGCTTAATTCCATCACTTATGGACACCGAAGTGTTTTATTACTTTACAGAGGTACTCTCAGACTTTTCTTTTTACCATTGCTTACGTAACTGAACTCTCATCATTGCATTGTACCTGTTGCTAACCCTTTTACTCTTAAATATACTCTCAGACTTTTCTTTTTACCGTTGCTTACGTAAGTGAACTCACATCATTGCACTGTACCTGTTGCTAACCCTTTTACTCTTAAATATTCTCGTTCATGCTCTTCCACTGTTGTCATATTCAATGTTCCCTTGTCATTTTATATATATATATATATATATATATATATATATATATATATATATATATATATACATTGTAACCTAAGAATCTAGCTATAACCTCCCTTTCTCTTTCTTTTCTGCCTGCAAACTCCGTCACCTTACCTACAGTATTAAACCTGGGTGTTGTAGCAGTGTATTTTTCTGCATTAGAGATCCCAGCCAGGTTAACTTCACCTCCTCCTCTCACTCTATCTATACTATGGTTAGATACTCATTTATTAAAGCCCACTACTTACCTCATTTCCTGCAGCCCAGGAACTAATACTACTGAAGTTTTCAGTTTCATATAAATAGGCTGAATGCCACATAACCAAATCCCTAATTTTTAAAAAACAATTCAGCACAATATAAAACAATACGTATTTAAACATATATCTGCAGTTAGAGCAACAGCTCTCCCCTGCTTACCCTACCTCCAAACTAATAAAGAGAGATGTGCCCCTTGTCTGTTATAATGGTGAATGCAAAGTTACTCCTACGTCTGCCAACAAAACACTCAGTTGGTTCGAACAGATGACAGACACCCCCACTTAAAAAACACTGTGGGTTAAGGCTAGCTGCTGTCTGTAGCACTCTCCTAACTCTGTCTAGTACAGATGGACCCTTCTTCCTGATGTTGCTTCTTTCATACCCAATCACACCTCCCTCTCACATGTTTTAATGCTGCATTGCTACTTCAGAGTTGTAGCACACCATTTAGCATATTTTTCAGATAGCAGAACCAAATATTTCTTGTACTATATACAGTCTTCCCTGAGACCACTGTACTTTTGCTTGTAGAAATTGAACATTTGTTTCTGAAGGTAGTTTCAAAGTACATGGCAATTCATCTTTCTTCTCCCACCCACACTTGGCTGCTGTGCGCCCTGATCAGAGCTTGTCCTACTCCTTCTGCTCCTATACCTCCCTACTTGCTGACCTGAATATACCCAGCTGGACGCCCAAGAAAGCTAATTAGTCTTTAGGAGTTAACTCCCCAGCTCCTTGGGAGTCCATACTCAGATTGAGACAGTAGAACCTTCTGCTCCTATACCTCCCTACCTGCTGACCTGAATATACCCAGCTGGACGCCCAAGAAAGCTAATCTGTCTTTAGGAGTTAACTCCCCAGCTCCTTGGGAGACCATACTCAGACTGAGACAGTGGAAGCTTCTGCTCCTATACCTCCCTACCTGCTGACCTGAATATACCCAGCTGGATGCCCTAGAAAGCTAATCAGTTTTTAGGAGTTAACTCCCCAGCTCCTTGGGAGACCATACTCAGATTGAGACAGTGGAACCTTCTGCTCCTATACCTCCCTACCTGCTGACCTGAATATACCCAGCTGGAGGCCCAAGAAAGCTAATCAGTCTTTAGGAGTTAACTCCCCAGCTCCTTGGGAGACCATACTCAGATTGAGACAGTGGAAGTATGTCTTGCTATAACTTCTATGCAACCTGTATTAACATTAAAGTGATATAGTTATTGCCAGTTAGGTAAGCCTCTCAGTTAGGTCAGCCAGCAGCCAACCCCCTCCGCCTAATCTTTTTTCTCTCTAAATTAACTGTACCTTTGGCCCAGACCTTCTTTATATCGAAGTAGTCTTCTCCTCCCCCCTCCCTCCCTGGCCTGACACACTTTTAGGAGATCTATTTAACTGTGGTTCAGAGACTAAGCACTAGGTGGCACCTCTATATTAGCCCCTGTATACATATCCTTTATCATTTGCTCTCCCCTATCTACCTAATTCCCTCTCCAACTTTCTCTGGATTGACTATTTTTCATCGCCCCTTGAACTAATTTATATTCAATTCACTCTTTACTCCCCATACACACATACCACCGCCAGCACCTCAACATTTCTTCATACTCTATTCCTCGCTGACTTACCTGCATATTTTTCTCTCCTTACTGATTGTCATCCTGACAAGCTACTCTGGTGTCTCTACCCGCTCCGTTCGCCCTACGGGCTCACTCCGCTCCCCTACCCTACCCCCAAATTCCACCCACCCCCAGTCTACCTAAACTTATACACCCATAACCACACCCTCTATAGAATAATCCAATCATACAATCCATCCCTAAGGACACCCACCTCAATCAATAACCATACACACTTCATCTTAACTCCCCTTAGGAATAATACTCCTCTCACCAACGTTTAACTACACCTTCCTATAATTTCCCCTCTGCTCTTAAGTCCTTCCCCCTCCAAACACCCACTACACACTCCTTAGCTATGCCTTACCATTGCCATTTACTACTTGTACTCTTCTTCCTACCCACTACTCTAACTACTACCTACCTCCTAACCTCCTTTGAACATCCCCTCCTCTTTACTCTTACCATTCCAATCAAACAAACTCTTACAGCTATACATGCTTCATCTACATGCTTTTTTAATACCACTTATAAACCCAGTTACTTTCTACCTAAATATCATCGATTAATGCACATCAAATATTCAAGTCCAAACAATAGAAAATCATTTGACTACCATTGGAAACCTCCACAGTTCAAGAACTTTATATCATTCCACTCCTTAATAGATGGAGACATTCACCCTAATCCTGGTCCAAACCCTTCCCTACTCACCACAAGTAGCAACCAATACAAGACAACCTCCATTCCTTCAACCAAACCCTCCAAATCTCTCTCAATAGCCCATCTAAACATACGTAGTATTTGCAACAAAATACCTCAAGTTCATGCCCTTCTATATGTCCATCAGTTTGACATCCTCTGTTTAACAGAAACTTGGCTTAAACCCACAATAAGAGATAATGAAATTATCCCCCCAGGTTATAGTATCTTTCGAAAAGACCGCACAACCAAAAAAGGTGGTGGGGTAGCAATTCTCTACAAATCAGGACTACAAATTACTATCTTAAATCCCAACCTACCCTCAGATAACAATGCAGAAATAATTATTTCCAGACTACAGCTTAACTCCAATAAATCATTAAACATCATCTGCTCCTATCTTCCCCCAGGTAAAAATCAAAGTATACTAGAAGACATACTAAACTGGCTTTCTTCATACCTCCCACAGGAAACCATAATCCTAGGTGACTTTAACATAGACTGGAATTTATGTACCCACACTAACCCATCCACCCTTATCAACCTGTATGGTTACTCACAAGCTATAAACTCCCCTACCAGAAGAAATACACTTAATAATAAAGAAAGCATCCTGGATTGGATACTAACAAATAGCCCACATCAAAAATATACAACAAGAACCCTCCCAGATGACCTCAGCGACCACTCTCTAATATATATTATCAGACATAAAACAAACCTTACTATCCCAATTACCATTAGAATGACCCAATCCAAAAAACATTTTGACCCCAATCTGTTCCAAACTGAACTTAAGCTGTGTAACTGGTCACCTCTTAAATCTCTCCCTATAAATGAAGCAGTTAATCACTTCAATAACACTTTCCTAGCAATCCTGGACCATCATGCTCCAATTCGCTCTATAAGAATCAAAACCAAACCAGTTCCATGGCTCTCAAATCACACTAGGAAACTAATCCATAGCAGCAGTGGCAGCTGGTGACTTCAAATCACAGGGGGGCTGCAGGAGACAGCTGAATGGGTGGGGTCAAGGGGAAGGGGTGTGGTCAACCATAAAGGGGAGGAGCTATGCACAAAACCACAAAAAACTAACTTTAATTAAATACGCTGCCCTGGGTAGCAAACCATCATTATGAAAGTCCAATCAAGACAAAAATAAGTATAGAAGAATAAAAATAGTTCAATGCATTGGCTGCATGACAGCTTACTTAATATCTAGATGGAAACAAAAGGTTGTGAGGCATGAAAAAATAAATTACTTTTTAAATACATTACTGGAATGCCAGTCAAAATCAAGTATAAGAAAAACCAGAAGCACTCAACTCAAACCACTTCTCCTTGCACTGCAGTTCTAATTATAATATATTCAGCTTTATTAAAGTACCAAGTAACATGCTGAAAGTAGAAATCTATGTGATGCCCCCACTTGTAAAAATGTTTCTTATCCAAAAAGACCTGCTGCCTGACAACTTGTTTCATGGGGAAAACATGATAAAAGTAAAAATGAAAAGCAAACAAGAAACAAGCTCAAGATACATTGCTTAAAGGATTACTGTACAGGTTATGGACCACACATGATTGGCATTCTGTTTAGTTTACGGGTAAAGTCTGTAGAGATGACTGGAAGTCTCCAACAAGTGTAATGAGCTTTTTAAAATAATGGAATCCTGTCCTTTAATACCCAAGGCTTATACATTATCTAGTCAAGTATTCTCTGCATGGCAACAACAGAAATACTTTCAATGTTGGCAATTCTTTAACAGTATGCTTATTAAAGCTTACTTGCATCTTACGATGTCAGACAAGCTTACCTTATGGTCAATAAAGCATCGCTACTTAAACACAGAGCAACAGGCACTTTGAGTAATAAGCATAAATCTGAGTAATAAGCATAAATCAACAGTACAAAAATATGACAGAAACCAGACCATTCTGCAAAATCAAAGACAGATGAAAAGCCACTGTAGTACTTATGCAGTGTGTCCTCCCCATCCAAGGTAGATACAACTACTCCTTGCCTTGCTTGGACACATCCAGAGTCACTACATGGAGGAGTGGGGTGCAACAAGCATGCCACAATTTGAAATCTGTCTGGCTGACTGTGATGGCCCTGACACATTTGTCATACCTCTCAACCTCAAGAGCAAGAAATCTGGACAAAGCCATACACAGAAGTGGGACAAAGGACCAACAATAAGGACAATTTTTAAATATTGCTCTAATAAACTTAGAAAGATAATAGAATAGGTCTTGCATTAGTATGAATTTTCTGAAGGGTATAAAATCTGAAACTCAAATGTCTGTCATTTTCTAACTTCAGTCTTTAGTGATTTGTCACTAATTTGCCAAAAAACACAATTTTATGAAAAATGGACCAAAAATGTGATGCAAAAATATAAAATAGACACACAATACAGCTGCTACCTGTCAAAGAAGGGGCACTTTAATATTAGTACTGCTACCTTGAGCAGCTGACAAAATAAAATAATCTACATGCATTTCAAGTAATCTATAACTTTGATTATTACAGTTATTTCTTAATTGTAAACCCTCCATGTTTTCTTCCAAAATTGCTATTTTGCGGAGGGATTATTAGGGGGAAGAGCAACATTTTGAGCCAAAAATTGGGGACAGTTGAGAGGTTGGCTATGCCTAATTCTATAAAGCAATTTATTTGCATGTACCTCTCAACCTGTTAATGCAGTAAATCTGAACAAGGCCAAATATACTGGGGGCACATATAAACAGTATTAAAATTGCTCTTGTATAAATTGAGACAGTTGATAAAAACAGCTCTTACTTTAACATGCATTTTTCTGAAGGTTATGAAACTTATTATTTAGTGACTTCTGGCAAATCATTTAGGAATTAAAACTACAGATTTTATGAACAACAAACCAAAAATAAGAAGCAAAAATCTATTCATTCTTTGAAAATCTGGACAGTTGGGAGGTATAGTTCAGCTGGGCCTGTCTGAGTTTGCTTGCCCTTCCCCCCTGACAAAATAATGGTTGAATGGAGTCTCTGCAGCCATTCCAATGAACCATTACTTGGCTATTTCACTCCATTTACCATAACACTAATGTGCATACTGCTTTACTTCTATGATGAGTTGGACTTCATTGAAAGTTTTATTTTGTATTTTACAGCACAAACACTAAGTCATCTGTTAAACAAAGCAATGCAGTCTCACAATGAAAACTTAGCATTAAAACTTCTCTGCCCTTGAAACTCACATTCATTGAAACAGCATTGAAACCCACATTCAAAGAAAGTACATTTGCCAGTGGCAGATAAAGATTAATTTTGGGCTGTTTTCGAATCATAGGCCCCTTATGAAACATACATGTGCTCTTTGATACACCTTCCTCATTGTACTAAAATTATATTCCTTGTACAATACAGTACACTTGTTAGAGGGTGTTTTAAATTTGTTTTGAACATTTTTCCAGTAAGCAATGAAACAAACCATATGCACCCATAATGGCAAAACTGCCCAGTTGAGAACATTTATCATAAAAAAGTCTACTCAGACTTCCACAGTCCACCATTATTAGTAAATATACACAATGCTACAGTCCACCATTATTAGTAAATATGCACAATTCCACAGTCCACCATTATTAGTAAATATGCACAATTCTACAGTCCACCATTATCAGTAAATATGCACAATTCTACAGTCCACCTTTATCAGTAAATATGCACAATTCTACAGTCCATTATCAGTAAATATGCACAATCTCTGAAGTAAGTCATCTAAATAATTCCACATTAAAGAAATCTGTAACTAATGAAGCGGTTGCTGCTAGCAATCACCTTTATATTTCATGGTTTCATCGAAAAATAAAGTGTCTGTTCCCCTCAGGAATAAATTGCCTATATTATATTAAAAATGATAAGCTAGTAATAATATTGCAAGAGGAAATGGATGGCAAACTGATAACGAACTCATAGTTAGTATCTTCACCAAGGAGAACATTCTCAGCACGGCAGCATCCACCCCTTGTGGGAGTAGAACCCACAGCCTTCTGCATCAAAAGCAAGTACACAACCTGTTGTGCTATAATATTAACTAGGCAAAGCACTAAACTTCTATTCCCTGCAGCTCTCAGCTCCTTGTAAAATCTACTCAATACTCAACTGCATCTCAACTTCGCAGCTCAAGAAAACTGGAAAAAGCCAAAATGTATTGGGGGTCAAAGCCCAAAACCAGGGACACATTAAACATTGCTTGTATAATCTTGGAAAGTTGCTAGAATAAAATGTTGTGTTGCCACCATATATTTTACTGCCAAGGTCCCTGAGCAAAAACAGTCAGAGTAACATACCACTATGCCACATCAGCTGCTTTGTAAAGAGAGGAAGACTGAAACTTAAATGGCTATCATTTAGTGAATTCAGTTCTCACCATAGCTGTCAACCTCTTAGTACAAAACACCTGGACAAACCCAGTAATGAGGGAATACAGCCCTCAAACATATTCAGTGAATTCAGTTCTTGCCATAGCTGTCAACCTTAGCACAAAAACCTGGACGAAGCCAATAATGGGGAATACAGTCCCAAAAATAGGGACAAATTTAAAATATTCATCTTATAAACTTAGAAAATTGCTAGAAAAAGGTTGTGCTACTATGTATTCTGAAGAACATGAAGTTTGAAATTCAAATGCCGGTCAATTTTACTGCGGACAGAACAAAACAATTTTCAGCAGAGACGAGGGATTAATACTGCAGACACGTCTTTGTAAAATGGCAGGGCACCAGAGCAAATCCACACAAACACAGGGAGGAGATGCAGACTCCACACAGAAGCCACCCCAACCAAGAATCAAACCAGAAAACCTATAGCTGTGAGGCAACAATACTACCACTGCACCATCAATTATGCAAGGAAATAAACATTCAGAAACCTGAAGTCTGAAATTCAAATGCCTGTCAATTTTACTGCGGACAGAACAAAAACAATTTTCAGCAGAGACGCAGGGATTAAAACTGCAGACACATCTTTGTAAAATGGCAGGGCACCAGAGCAAATCCACACAAACACAGGGAGGAGATGCAAACTCCACACAGAAGCCACCCCAACCAAGAATCAAACCAGAAAACCTATAGCTGTGAGGCAACAATACTACCACTGCACCATCAATTATGCAAGGAATTAAACATTCAGAAACCTGAAGTCTGAAATTCAAATGCCTGTCAATTTTACTGCGGACAGAACAAAAACAATTTTCAGCAGAGACGTAGGGATTAAAACTGCAGACACGTCTTTGTAAAATGGCAGGGCACCAGAACAAATCCACACAAACACAGGGTGGAGATGCAGACTCCACACAGAAGCCACCCCAACCAAGAATCAAACCAGAAAACCTATAGCTGTGAAGCAACAATACTACCACTGCACCATCAATTATGCAAGGAATTAAACATTCAGAAACCTGAAGTCTGAAATTCAAATGCCTGCCAATTTTATTTAACATTTGTTAATCAGGACAGTCTGACTTGGAACAAAAAAACAAATTTCAGCAGAGGCCCAGGAAGAAATAATGCAGACATGTCTTTGTAACATGGGAGGACACAAAAGCAAACCCACACAAACACAGGGAGAAGATACAGACCCCACAAAGAAGGAACCCCAGCCAAGAATCAAACCTGAAAACCTGCAGCTGTGAGGCAACAATGCTACTACTACACCATCAAATATCAAGCATTAAAACATTTACAAACCACAGATATTATGAGGAACAGATCAGATCAAATATGAGACAAAAATCTGCAATTTTTCTACAAATGGTGGTGGGTAGGGAACTCAAGTCTTTAACACCTGCATACAGGGTTCAAGCCTGAGGTATTCCCTACCACACCACCATGAGCACCTGGGGCATTTACACACATACACACACACACACGCTGACCTAAACGGCATTAATGTCAGTGAATTTGTAGTTTTAGGATGCCGTGACGTTGTTTTTCAGTCTGACGTTCAGCACATACCTCATCTTCTTTGTTCAAGAATTCTGGACAAAGCTAAAAGCAGTGGGTCTAGAAAAGTATAAAATCAGGGCCTGTTTTTAAATATTATTCTAATTAAGTTAAAGGTTAATAAAACAACACATCCTGCATCAATTTGTATGGCACTATCAACTGATTACAATCCTCAATGATTTACCAACAAAATAAAAAACAAAATTATGAGAAATATGGTACAAATATGAGGCAAAATCAAGGACATTCTGCAAAATCAGATCCCGCTGAGAGGTATGGTTCAGCACAATGTGTGTATGCAGAGGTCTTTTATATGCAAAGTACTTTACAAATTAGATTTAAAGGAAGAACAGTACTTAACATAATCAGCATACTGACATAGCCCTAATTATACACAGTCCCTTCAAAAGAGTTAACCTTATTTTTAAAAACATTTTCCGCATAATATCACCTAGGTATAATTTTTTGCTAGATACTGTTTATTACCTTTCATTTTCTTCATTCACATTTCTTTATTGCCACAGCTTAGGAAGGGGCCACCATTTTTTATGTTATTTAGATCTTGTATTGTTTCTGAAAAGGAATTTGTCTCAGCCTGTTTGACATAGGGGAGACAAAATTATTTCTGTTGTTTTTCATTATCAGTCATCATGCAAAGATTTGTTTCCACTATCAGTAAACACCCACAACTTCCTATCCTGAGACAGTGTCTTGCTTAGGTCACTGAAGTAATATAGATAATGTATACGGCTAAAGTGAAATGCTTTTCCAAAAACGTAACTGTTAGAAGTTTTTATGTGAAGAACAGAATCAGTGATACTGCTACCTACATAAATACGCTGGTTATTACTCTGACTTTTGCCTAGTGAAATGTTGCCTTTATCCATGTAATTTTTAAAAATTAAGGACTGTATTTGATATTAAAAGCTGCTTAGATCTGTCTAATCAGGCCTATCAAATGTCAGGTGCTAGTCACAGGTAACTGAGCAAAGCCGCAATATTTAATTGAAACTGGAAAGGCCGCAGAAATACCTCACTAAAAGAATCACAGGCCTAAAGCAGATGCCCTACACTGGCCGCCTTAAAAAACTCCAGCTATACTCTGTCGCATATCGTCTACTCAGAGGCGATCTCTGCTTAACATACAAGGCCATGTCAAACCCAGAGCTGTTGGACATGCTACACTTAAAGAAATCCCAATCCCTCAGAGCCAGATGCTCCAGGGATCTATACCTTGTCATCACAATAAACAAAACATGCTGGAGGGATAGGTTCCTGACCCAGAGACTCCCCAGACTGTGGAATAGATTGCCCATACATGTCAAGCAGAGTGCCTCTTTGGCCCTCTTCTAAAGGAACCTTGACGATTGGATGGGCGAAAGGAAATTCACCCCGGGGATCACGTCAGTCGCCCTGCTAGACAGGGGTCCAGGGAAGTAAATATTGTGGGAAGAAATAGCCAGGGAATTGTTATGGCTAGGCTTGTATAGGCCCTAGGGCTGATAGCCTAGTACCAACCTATGAACCTATTAATTAAGAATGTGTAGGGGTGGTATGCAAACTTGCTACAAGATTGAATGCGTAACAAAACCCTTTAATTTAGTTGTTTTGCCTGGTAAATGCACACTGGCAGGCTATTTACCAGCTTACAGTTAGCATAAATCAGAATAATTTACTGAAGGAAGATCCCAGTGACTCATACCAGTCATTAAAACTGAGAGTAGAAACCAGCCACTTATCTCAGATAAGCTATGATATTACTGAGACACAGAATTTCTTTGTGAGTGCAAGACAGTCGAAAAATTTTTAAAAAGTATGACAATCCCCATTGGGCCCTTTTCGGTCATAACATGTTAATACTGAACTTGGGTTAGTACTACACAAAAGATCAAGAAATGGCAAAACGCATATTGTTTTTCAGTTTCTGGGTGTTTTTTTTTTTTTACATAAGCTGAGCTAACAGTCTACAAGTGCTTTGACTGTTTTAGTGTCACAGCCTAAAAAACGATAACACAATGCTAGTACAAAGCACTTTCCCAACTTGAGATAAAGCACTATCAGTAAAAGCAGTCAGAATAGTGACTGAAGTCCAAAATATGCACAAACACATATATTTTAAAGGCAATACTATGCTAAGCTGGGATAATAGACCAGAAAACCACTGAATATGTCAGTTTAAAGATACAGCACAGTGCTGGTCCATCCGGAGACATAAACAGAGAAGTTCCTATTAGATTTAAAGCATTAGCACTACTAATACCTACCAAGCTACCGACAGAGCACAACATTTTCAGACGTGGACTTTAATGGCAATACAGTTGCAATCTGGGCTAACGGTCTAGGAGCACCTTGACTATGACATCCTAAAGACAAAGTCGTAGTACCAGGAGATCTTATATACATGATCCAATCACAATATTCTATGTCACTGGCACTGTGCTCCAGACAGAGACAGGACAGGACTGGCTCTTTCCTTCCTGAACATGGTGACACCCCCCAAACACATGTGTGTTACCATGCATATATACATAAAATCTCACACACACAGACACACAGACACACACACACACACACACACACACACACACACACAGACACACACACCATATATTCCATCAATACACTTACCTGTCCGTTCTCCATAATATCCATCCAGCTAACGTCCTGCCCACGCAATACTCCCAAGACCCGCGAGATCCCTGCTGCATTCAAAAACCATAAACTCCTTCCCGAGATCGGCGAGACTGTCCCTAAATCCTGACTACTGCTGTTGCAGTCCGGCCCCGACATATTCTCCCAGCGAGTCTGTGCACATTTAACGTGCACATAAGTCTCCTTGTGTCCCCCTATGGGGACTGCCAGACTGCCAGGACCATGCGCATAGACACGCAGTAGTTGGGACTACTGCGCATGCGCGAAGTCCGCGAAATTTAAAAAACTTTTTTTTTTCTATTTTTTATTTTCTTTTTGATTTGAGGGGGCTGCAGTCCGGCAGTCCGATAGCACGGGCCACCCCTGCATAGCAGAAATAAATCTTGGGCAAAATGGCATTCCACAAAGAATAGCTCCGATCACCAAACCTTTAGACAACTAAGAAATGTAACAAAAAAAGCTATCCTACAGGATAAAAAGAACTTTTACATCCAGTTACAACAATCATCCCTTAAACAACCACAAACATTTTGGACTACTATTAACACACTTCTGTCCCCAGGCAAAACAGTCACACCTAATCCATTAGGCTCCAACCCTGATTGCCCAACACAAACAGCAAATGACTTTAACTCTTTCTTTACTACCTCTATACTAAATCTAGCTAACCATTTAACCCCTGACACCTCTAAACTCCCCATTCCTAACTCCACTCCTCCCCCATTATTCCACCTGGAACCTATACCAATTCCTATATCTGTTCCCTACTCCAAAAATTAAAACCTACTACCACCTCGGCTGACAAACTACCAGCAGAATTCCTCCAAATAGGAGCCAAAGCTATTGCCTACCCCATCTCCATATTAATTAACAGAACCATAAAAGAAGGCACTATACCATCGATCTGGAAAATCTCCTACATTATTCCTCTTCACAAAGGTGGAAACTCCATTGAGTTCTCCAACTTTTGCCCTATAGCCCTACTCTCCCCTCTTGCTAAAATAATGGAGAAGTGTGTCCACAAACAATTACTAAACCACCTACTCCTACATAATCTCCTAGCTAACTGTCAGCATGGTTTCTGACCATTTCATAGTACCACCACAGCCTTGTTATACTTTACTAACAGTATCAATAAGAATCACAATAAAAATATCCTTACCTCTGCTTTCTTTGTTGACCTATCAAAAGCCTTTGACATGGTTAATCACCAACTTCTCCTTCACCTATTGAAGTCCCTCTCTCTTGACACTCCTACTATGAACTGGTTTACATCCTACCTCAAAAATAGACAACAGGCAGTTCTCTGGCAAAACCATCTTTCAGACCTCCTTCCCACCTCCCTAGGTGTCCCCCAGGGCTCCATATTAGGTCCTCTACTGTTTTCCATTTTCATAAATGGCCTTCATCTTTCTACTCCACTCTCCACCTGCATTCAATATGCAGATGACTCTACTATCATCTGTTCAGGCTCATCCCTAACCGAACTTCATTCTCTCACACAAAAAGCTTTCAGCACAATAGAAGAATGGTTCTCTAACCATTGTCTTCTCCTTAACCCCAAAAAAACTAAACTTCTGCTCTTTACACCCTCCCACTTGTCTACCCCTCTTCATTTCACACTCATATCCAGCAATGCTACCCTCATTTCTCCAGACCCCACCACCAAACCCCTAGGAATTACTATTGATAACCACCTAAATTTTGACGCACACATAAATACTACAATAAAGTCTATTAACAGAAAACCTGAACCTGAAGAATCTACGCTCCTCTAACAAAATGCTGATTCACACTACCCTATCAAAAAACTCAGCTGGTGACTCTCTGTTCTCTAACTCAGTTGGTAAAATATGGAATCTATTACCACATGACCTAACTACCCAGACCTCTCTCCCACTATTTAAAGCTAACCTAAGACTTTTCTTCACTAACCACTGGTTATGTTCTTGTACCAACCCTGACTAACTGTCTACCCTTAAACTATCTGTTATTCTCAAAACCATAATATATTTATCCATTATCCTGTTTCATACATCTCACTATAGACTAACCTTCTTACCTTTTTACTAATCTTGTGAGTCATGACTACTGTTTGTCATGTTTGACTTTTTCTACTGTTTTTGAAAATTGTTAACTTTAGGATCTAACAATCTGTTAATGTCATTTTTCTAATTTTGAATGCCATATTTTATGTTTATATATATATATATATATATATATATATATATATATATATATATATATATATATGTTTTTTCTGGAGCTTTTCTCCCCGGGCCTCTACTGAAAATGGACATGTATCCAATTAGACTAGCCCGGTCAACAAATGTAAAATAAATAAATAAATAAATCTGAGAAAATTGCTTTAACCTTTGGATGTGCTCAAACAACAGCATTTCAAATACTTCCCATCTAACTGACTGCCTAGCTAGCTCACAGTTTATTTATTTGCTTTTAGACACAGCAATATGCTATAAGTTTGCTTAGTACATACAGATATCAGATTTCAACTATAAGATATAGGAGTCACAGTGGTAAAATTCACACAAAGGAACACTGAATAAACTTCATTGTTTTCCTCTTGGATTTTATTTGAACTTTAGCCTTAATATATATTCTAAGTATTTTGCTTGTTATGCAGGATAATCTGTTATGTACTGAAGACTGCAGTGCAACTGAATTTAAACAAAGAAAGCCTACTGTAGTATGTCTATCTTACTATTCCTTGTGAACCACTAGATGTAGCTTACTAAAAAAATCTTAACTTGATTATTTTTGTCTTTTCCTAAACTCTTGATCTGTGTTTGAAGTGAGACTTACTGCTACACCCTGCTGGGAGCAGTGTTTTTATTCAGCAAAGTATGGCTGTAGAAATACTGATATTCATACAGCGAAAAGAAACCAAAGTTGAACGTTTCTGTAAGAATGCACACCGTCTTCAGTGCATTTAGATATCTGTGCATGTTGCAGGAAATGTAAAAATATGAAGTGCAAATGATCATGCATTTAATTTCTGTTTGGGTGACAAGTCCATACTCTAACCTTTTATTAGCAGTTTTATTAAAGGATGCTCAATTAGCTTGTATATGAGACAGTGCATAAAAAGGCTACATGTAAGCATTCACTAGTCAAATCTTTATGGTCATGCAATACAGCTGCACAAGTAATGACACTATCTTCTTCTTCTGATTTATTGTCTGGATTACACTATGCCACCCTGAACATCTGAATGAGAAAACCATATCAGTTCATTTTGAACTACATATGGTTGATAACTAATTGGTCAACTGTAATCTCCCAGATCCGACTTCCTTGAGGTTACTGTCCCAGAGTGAATTTTCCATTAATTGAGTTTATTGTGACACCACAGTTTATTCTGCTAATGTTCTCACTCTTGTAGTGTTTTTTGCTTTTCGCCATGGCTCTGTAACCATTAAGTTATTATATTCAAATAGGGGGGTGTAGGACAGGCAAAGCCCTCTACTTTAGCAGTGATTGCCCCTGTGCAATAAATATGTATGTTGTTTTTTTCTGCTCTGTAGGTTTAACAATATTACTCTCTGCCAGGGGGTGGTTTTGGCATAAGAGCTAAAGTCTTCACATTATAATCACAATGTACAGGGTTTAATTCTGACCTCAGGTTATTGGCTAGGGTTAAAAGGCAATTAGTCTATTATTTACCTATGAACCTATGTTAGTTTGCAGGCAATAAATATCTGACAATGAACTTTATGAGCACTATTTTTTCCAAGAAAAACAGTGAAAATCCAAACTCATTGTAATAGTTTTAAATTTTTTTTGTATAGGGTTTTCACCCGCTGTACTTCCCCAACAAAGAGGGAATATGCCCTTACACTCCTGCTATTTATATAAATCAACTCTGACATTTTTCTTCCTCAGAGTAAGGGGAATTATCAAAAATACTGCAGTCTTGGAATTAATATATAAGAACTTCTACTTCTTCTTCTTCTTTCATCTTTTCCCCGGTTAGGGGTTGCCATAGTGGATCACCTGCTTCCATTTCTTCCTGTCCTCTGCATCTTGCTCTGTCACACCAACCACCTGCATGTCCTCTCTAACCACATGCATAAACCTTATCTTAGGCCTTCCTGTTTTCCTCTTACCTGGCAGCGTCATCCTTAGCATCCTTTTCCCAATATATCCAGCATCCCTCCTCATCACATATCCAAACCAATGCAATCTTGCCTCTCTGACTTACACTTCATTATTCACTGCTTTGAGCATCAAAACACATTTATATCAAACTGCTGCCTTTCTCCCTCTTGATTACTCTGGATTGATGAGTTTGCATCTGCAGGTCATTCCTTTCATAATGGAATTTTTTTCTATTAAAATAAGTTTCAGCTAACATCCCTGATACTAGATGAACTATGCAGACCGGTAAATAAAAACTAGTGAAAGCTCAAAACCACATAGGAAGTTTTAACAATGCATTTGAGTTTGAATGCATCGAGGAACAGCCCTTAGTCCAGTAAGCAACCACAGCTTTTAATAAGATTTTTGTCTTTTGCAGTCTACTTAGTGCTGCACAACTTTACTATAGGTACTTACTAAATACAGTGGATATAAAAAGTTTACACCCCCCTGTTAAAATGCCAGGTTTTTGTGATATAAAACAATGAGACCACAATAAATCATTTCAAAATGTTTCCCACCTTTAATGTGACCTAAGACCTGTACAATACAATTGAAAAACAAGCAAATCTGTTAGGGGAAAAATATAAAAAATTAAAAACGTACAGTACGCTGGTTGCATAAGTGTGCATACTCTTAAACTAATACTTCGTTGTGTGTGTATGCCCTTAAACTAATACTTTGTTGAAGCACATTTTGATTTAATTACAGCATTCAATTTTCTTGGGTACACACCTGCCATCAATTAAAGAGACTCTGATTTACCCCAGTAAAGTTCAACTGCCCTAGTAGGATTTTCCTGACATTTACTCAGTTGCCTGCTACAGCAAAAGCCATGGTTTGCAGAGCACTTACAAATCATCAAAGGGAGAAAATATGGAACAACAGTGATGTTGCAAAGAATTGGACATCCCTCCAAAATTGTTGAAAAGACAAGACAAAAACTGGTCGGGTAGGCTGTGAAGTGACCTACAGCAACACTGAAGGAGCTGCAGGAATTTTTGGCAAGTACTGGTTGTGTACTACATGTGACAACCATCTCCTGCATTCTCCATATGTCTGGACTATGGGGTAGGGTTGCAAGACGGAAACCTTTTCTTACACAGAAAAACATCCAGGCCCAGCTAAAATTTGCAAAACAATACATCAATTCTCCCAAAAGCATGTGGGAAAATTTGTTATGGTCTAATGAGACCAAGGTTGAACTTTTCGGCCATAATTCCAAAATATACATTTGGCTCAAAAACAACACTGCATCACCAAAAGAACACCATCCCCATGGTGAAGCATGGTGGTGGCAATGTCATGCTTTCAGGTTGATTTTCTTTAGCTGGAACTAGGGCTTTAGTCAAGGTGGAGGGAATTATGAACAGTTCCAAATACCAGTCACTTTTGGCCCAATACCTTCAGGCATCTGCTAGAAAGCTGAAGATGAAGAGGAATTTCACCATTCAACATGACAATTACCCCAAGCATACATCCAAATCAACAAAAGAATGGCTTCACCAGATGAAAATTAAAGATGTTAAGTTGTCAATCTCTCCTTCATTCTTGCTGGATGGGTTCGGAGCCGATCCTCGGCTCCGACTCGGCCTATACTAAAGCTCAAGAGCTAATTTTACTGGCTTGAGGCAACCCTATATCCCATGATGCTAGGCGCTAACTACCCAGATCTTGTTTGCCGCTTTCGCTAGCGATGTGCTTTTTTTACCGGCTCCACAGGTCAGTGAAAAATTAATATTTTTCTTCTCTTCTCTTAGGGATTTTTTCCCCTTTAGTTTGCAATCAGATAGTATAGTACTTATACCTACCCCGTTGAGTCCCTTTTTTGGTCTTATCCCTAAATCCCAAAGTTTTATCCCTCCCCTGTTAAGGTTAGGCCTTAGGCCCTTCCGTTTTTATCCTGTTCCCTTGTATTGGGACAGTTAGGTGTGCGTGGTTTTATTAACCTTTATTTTTACTTTGTGTGTGTGCGTGTTTTAGCTTCTAAGGAAGATTTTTTTTCTTCTTTAACAGCCTTAATGTCTAAAGACATTAAAGTCTCAGGCTTCAAGAAGTGTGACTCCTGCTGTCAGAAAATGCTGCTGACAGACGGTCACACTTCTTGCATTTATTGCCTGGGACCCCTGCACCTGCAGGACTCTTGTTCTGTTTGTCAAGTGTTCAGTCCAAGAGTCCTGCAGGAGCGCAGGAATAAGTTAATTTTGAGGGGCTTATTAAAGCCTGAGGGTTCCCCGGCTAATTCCTTTCCGGGTAAACCTTCGAGGCCATCCAAACTGTCGGCTCCATGTTCCAAGCCTTCGGCTGGTGGCTCACCTACTGCGTCACGATCGGCTCCGGCTGGAGCCGATACGGCTATGTCACAGTCTTCTGCATCGACTCCGGCCGGAGCCGATGCCTCAAAGATTCTGTCTCCTAAGTCGGCTTCGGTCGGAGCCGACATGTCTTTGGCTCCATTGGCACCACTAGTCTTGGTGCCATCTTCCACCCGCAAATGATCTAGGTCTCCGTCCATGGAGTCCATTCACTCGGCTCCGAGATCGCCTTTGCTCTCGGAGTGGAGCCATTGGAGCCATTCCTCTCGGTCTTCCAGGCTTCTGACCATGACCTTGAGAGGGTGGTTAGTAGACTCCTAAAGTCTCAGGCACTGGCCCAAATGCTTCACAGCCTGTCTCAACAGACAGTGGCTTTACCCATACCATCTTCGATTCCTCCTCTTACTCTGCCCCTGAGTTCGGAGCCGGAGCTCCTCGGAGCCGTGACCGTCGTGACATCGGAGCCGATACTTCCCCCTTCGGCTCCATCATCTGCTCCGATCTCTTCCATGGTCCCATCCATGGAGGGATCCGGGCGCTTGGACTCCCTCATCGGCTCCGAGGGGGCGAGTGGCATTGGACCCTTGTCCGACTCCATTCTCCCTCTCGGAGCTTCGACACTGGTGAGTTCGGCCCCGACATCGGCTTCGGAGCCGTCCATCTCGGTACCGGCTGGGGATCCTGTTTCTTCATAATTGGAGTCCTCTGTCCTGCCTGATAGGGACGCCTTCGAGGTCATGAGGAGCGTTTGGCCCCTGTGCCTGCCCCACGGTCAGCTCCATCAGCTCCTCCCACTGTAGTGCCTGCTGCGGTCTCTACCCACTCTCTCATTCCCGACCATAGAGACCCAATGCCTCAGGTTTCCCCATTGGAAATATCCTCCTCTTGCGAGGCTTCCCCTGATCCATCAGGTGAACCCCCTCGAAAGAGGACATGTAAGAGGAAGGTTCTACCAAGAGGAAGCATGTGGACTCCCCTGAGTCCATCACATCTGATACTGACTTGGATGAGTTGGAAGGGTCCCCACGGTCCTCCTCTGAGGATGTCTCCTTTTCTGACATCCTTGAAATCCTTAAGCAGAGGGGGAATTGGTCTACTCTCAATCCTTCCATGGACGAGTCGGTTTACCTGGAGGTGTTTGGTTCTCGCCCTTCCACCTCCTGGGTGTCTTCGCCTTTTGACCCCCTCATGGAATTGGTGGCATGGAAGGCATGGACGGCCCCTGATACGATGGAACCCACCCCACAGAGGCCCTCCAAATTTATCACAGCCCCGTCAGATAAACAATTCTTAACTAAGGGTGTCCCAGTTGATGCCATGGTGGTGGCTGTAGCCACTAAGAAGGAACTGGCCGATCCTTCAGTGCCTATCCATCCTCCTAATAAGGAATCTAGGACTATGGATAGGTACGGCAAGTGGATGTTCTCTTCAGCGATCTTCGCCATGCGGTCGCTGAATTACTTGTGCCATTTCACCCGCCTTCAAAGAGACATTCTCAAAGAAATGGGTGATACTCTACAGGATCCAACAGCTGTGGGGTCTCAGGACAAAATTAACTCCCAGCTAGGAACCCTAAATTCCATTGTCAACTCCTCCATGCGGCTTATTTCCTATGCAGCCGATGGAGCGAGTAGAGCCACAGGCACAGGCGTGGCTTTAAGGCGTCATGCCTGGATGCGGCTTTGCAAGTTTGCAGACCCCTTCAAGGTGTCCTTCACTAGCTCCCCCTTTGATGGTCCAGCGTTGTTTGGACCTCAAGTGAAGGATACGTTGACCAGATGCGAACAAGATGGCAAGACTCTTTCTGCCGTAGGAGTCCATTTTTCTACCCTGTCCAGACCCTATCCTAAGGGTCAAAAGGGTGGGAAAATGTGGTTCCGCAAATCTCAGGGAGTCACGCCTGACATAAGAGGTCAGTTTCCCCGAGAGGCAGGGGGGGAACAAAACAGACACCGCCCTAGAGGCAGAGGAGGTCCGCAGAATCAGGGTAACAGAAAGTCTCTCTCTGATAAACCCTTCCAGCATCCCTGAGAAGCTGCCCGACTGTCCACCTCCGGAGGCAGTCGGGGGAAGGTTATCGCTGTACCCAGAAGCGTGGCTTTCTCTCACCCAAGACAAATGGGTACAGTCGATTATATCCGAGGGTTACAAAATTCCCTTTATCCACACCCCAACTCGGTTAAAAGGGCCCCTCCCAGATGTTCCACCCAGTCTAAGGGAACAAGCAGTACTAGAAGTTTCAAAACTGCTAACAAAAAGAGCCATCCAGCCAGTCCCAGCAGACCAACTAGGATCCGGAATCTACTCCAAGTTCTTTTTGGTACAAAAAAAGACAGGGGACTGGAGGCCAATATTGGATCTCAGCAGACTAAACAAGTCTGTAAAAAGAACGAAGTTCCGAATGGTCACGCTACAGTCTATTCTACCCTTTCTGGGTCAGAACAATTGGATGTGCTCAGTGGACCTTCAGGATGCGTACTATCACATCAAGATGCACAGGCTCTCCAGAAGGTTTCTCCACTTCCGGCTGGGGGCCAGTCACTACCAGTTCAGGGCCCTGCCCTTTGGTCTCACTACAGCCCCCCGAGTGTTCACCAAATGCATGGCAGTGGTCACGGCTCATCTGAGATGTCAAGGATTCCAGGTGTTTCCGTATTTAGATGACTGGCTCCTTACTGCCACCACCAGGCATCAGCTTCTTCTTGCCAGAGATTACACCATTCAAACTTGCAAAAGGCTAGGTATTTCCATAAATTTCGAAAAGTCTGCCTTGTTGCCTTGTCAGTCTATTACCTTCATAGGCGCCACCTTGGACACCATACAGCTCTCAGCAAAATTAACCGAGCAGAGAGTTTTAGATATTCGAAATCGTGTTCATATCCTACTTCACAGCAAAAGAATCCAGGCCAGGTTTGTCCTAAAAGTGTTAGGTCTCATGGCGGCAGCCATCACGCTACTTCCCCTTGCTCGTTTTCACATGCGGCTCCTTCAGTGGATACTCTTCTCCCAGTGGTCCTTCCAACAGCTTCCTTTGACACACAAAATCATAACAACACTATCTTGCAAGAAACATCTGTCTTGGTGGATGGTCTCCCCTCAAGTTCTTCAGGGCAGACCATTCGTTCCTTCCCCTCCGGTTGCCACTGTCACAACGGATGCCTCCCTGATCGGGTGGGGGGGGCATTTTCAGGGCAGGACAGTCCAGGGCTCATGGCCACCTTTCGAATGCCACCTGCACATAAATGTCCTGGAGATGAGAGCAGTGCTTTTGGCGTTGCAGGCCCTCCAAGACTCTCTTCCTTTAGGGACAATTGCAATTCAGATGGACAATATGTCCATAGTGTGGTATATCAACAAGCAGGGCGGAACCAAGTCCTATCCCCTTTGCTGAGAGGCACTCAGACTTTGGCAATGGGCGATCTCTTCTCAGCGGTTTCTGATAGTATATCCCCGGGAAGTCCAACATCATAGCGGACAGGTTGAGCAGAGCTATTCTCATGCCACATGAGTGGTCTCTCAAGCAATCAGTAACGGAGGAAATTTTTCAGAAGTGGGGTCCTCCTTGCTGCGATCTTTTTGCAACACCTCAAAACAGCAAGTGCCTCGACTTCTTCACCGTCTTTCCCCTTCCTGGCCATCCCCCCAGAGACGCTCTAGTCCACGATTAGCCTCACTGACTTCTATATGCTTTTGCCCCCTTTCCATTAATCACTCAGTTGATTCAGAAAGCTACCGCCTTGAGAGCCAGGATGATCCTCATTGCCCCTTATTGGCCTCGACAGATATGGTTCCCATTCCTGCATTGTTACCTTTTGGAACAGCCTTGGCATCTGGACCCAGTGCCAGATCTTTTGGCCCACCAGTCAGGGCAGCTGCACCAATCCCTCCAATCTCTCAACCTCACAGCTTGGTTGCTCCACTTCCATCCTTAGCCAGGTTTCTCCTGATTTCCAATTCTGTCCATGATATTATTGTAGCTTCCCTTAAGTCTTCTACCAGAAGGATTTATGCTAGTAAATGGAAGCGTTTTTCCTTCTGGGCAAAGGCTAGGAATATAGATCCCTTCACTGCTCCTATACAGTCAGTCCTAGATTTCCTAGCGGAAATTTTTCATTCAGGCTCTTCATCCTCTACTGTAAAGGTTCAGTTAGCGGCCATTTCAAATTTTCACATAGGCCTATTGGATTCCAGCATCATGTCCCACAAGCTTTGTAAAGCCTTCCTTAAGGGTATCTTTTTGCTCAAACTCCCAATCAAAGACCCCCCACCACAGTGGGATTTAAATTTGATTTTAACATCCTTGATTCTTCCTCCCTTTGAACCTGCAGCTTCCTGTTCTTTAAAGTTGCTCTCTTGGAAAACTCTCTTCCTAGTTGCCATAACTTCTGCTAGGAGAGTATCAGAACTCCATGCCCTTTGCATTCGTCCTCCTTATCTAGTTTTCCACAAAGACAGGGTTTCTCTCAGAACAAACCCGTCTTTTTTGCCCAAGGTGGCTTCTCAGGCAAATTTAAATCAATCTATCGATCTTCCAGTTTTCTTTCCCAACTATTCTAACAGGGCAGAGCAAAAACTGCATTATCTCGACATTCATTGTCAGCTCCATTATTATCTGGACAGAACTAAAGAAACTAGGAAATCTGAACAGCTTTTTCTGTCCTATGTGGAAGGTAAAAAGGGCCTTCCAGTATCCAAATTAACCTTGTCTAGATGGCTGTCCTCTGTGATTACCTATATCTATCAACTCAGAGGTAAAGAATTACCTTCTAAGCCAAGAGCCCATTCAACCAGAGCTTTAGCTACATCTACAGCCTTTCAAGCTAGATTGCCAATGGTTACTATTTGTTCAGCAGCCACATGGGCCTCTCCTCATACCTTTATTACACACTACAAATTAGACATGGCCTCCAGAAACAGGGCAAATTTTGGTTCCACCATTCTCAAGAGCCTGTTCCAATGAGCCACCCGGGATGAAGGTGCTAGGGACGTGGTCCCATCCAGCAAGAATGAAGGCGAGATTGACAACTTAACATTGAGAAGTTATGTACCTACCATAACGTTCCATGTTAGTTGTCTTCTTCTCGCCTTCTTTCTTGCATCCCACCCACCATCCCCCTAGCCTGGATAGACTGAAAGGATTTCCCTTTTTTATCAGGGTCTTCACCCTTCATAATTTGAAGCCTAAACTGGTTATCCTTCAGTAACTATACCTTCAGATACTGGCACATGGGAGTTTTTCCCCCTTTCCTTCTCTCCCTTGGGTTGGGAGGCTAAAATTGCTATGTTCTCAGCTACCAAATGAGATCTGGGTAGTTAGCGCCTAGCATCATGGGATATAGGGTTGCCTCAAGCTGGTAAAATTAGCTCTCGAGCTTTAGTATAGGCCGAGTTGGAGCCGAGGATCGGCTCCGAACCCATCCAGCAAGAAAGAAGGCGAGAAGAAGACAACTAACATGGAACGTTATGGTAGGTACATAACTTCTCATTTTGGAATGGCCCACCAAGAGCCCAGACCTAAATCCTACAGAAAATCTGTGGGGTGACCTGAAGAGGGCTGTGCACAAGAGATGTCCTCGCAATCTGAAAGATTTGGAGCACTTTTGCAAGGAAGAGTGGGCAAATATTGCCAAGTCAAGATGTGCCATGCTGATAGACTCCTACCAAGAAGACTGAATGCTGTAATTAAATCAAAATATGCGGCAACAAAGTATTAGTTTAAGGATGTGCACACACAACAAAGTATTAGTTTAAGGGTATGCACACTTATTCAACAAGCGTATTGTACGTTTTTTATTTTTTATATTTTTCCCCTAACAGATTTGTTTGTTTTTCAGTTGAATTGTACAGGTTATAGGTCACATTAAAGGTGGAAAAAGTTTTGAAATGATTTATTCTGGTCTCATTTTTTATATCACAAAAACCTGGCATTTTAACAAGGGTGTGTAAACTTTTTATATCCACTGGACAGGTTGCACTTGAATAAGATTAGGGAAGGGCTCTGCTTCACATGGCTGGAAAGTCTATTCCAGAAAATGGGAATTCTATAAGATACATACCTGTCCCTCCAACATGTTCTATTCAAATCATAAGTAAAGCATAAATCCTTGGATCTAGTAGTTCTGGTGCTGTTCATTTTGCAGGTGTATGAAAGATCTACCAGAGCAGGATTCAAGGATGCCTTGCATGCCAGGCATAAATCGCCTGTCAGCAGTCTACAAGAAGCAGAGTATAAAGATAGGACTTTGTGGTGATCTATATAGGATATTGTGTTTACGCTCTGTATTCTTTTTTTGAGGAACCTCTGTGAGCATTCCAGTTGTTGCATATGTCTGGTCAGGTCTACTTCATATGACCTAAATTTAATTTGACTGAAATTCATTTGACTGAGACCAAAACACTGAAAGTTCAAAAAACTGAAAACGGATTTGACTGAAACTCATAACACTGACACATTAAAGTAAAAGGTATATGCCCTTTTCCCCACTGTAGTGTGATCCTGGAGTTATTATATATAGTTTAGGTAAATATTGTTTTCTGCAAAGAGTTATTCATTGCAGTTATAAATATCCATGCGTATTGTTTAAAATGGATAAAGTATGTGGGGACTTCGCCCCCCACACACCCCCTAACTACATATAGTAACTCCAGAATTGCACTACAGTGGGGAAAAGGGCATATACTTTTTACTTTAATGTGTCTGTGTTATGAGTTTTAGTCAAATGAGTTTTCAGTCTTTTGAACTTTCATTGTTTTGGTCTCAGTCAAATGAATTTCAGTCAAATTAAATTTAAGTCATATGAAGTAGACCCATTGGTCATATGAAGTAGACCTGTCTGGTCAGATACATACCAAAAAGGAGCATTATACCCAATGATGGGGTCTGATGATGGCTGAGTACAGTGGCATGATGAATTCCCTGAGCCTAGATGCTATGCCCTTACCTATATGTTGAGTGACGCTAAATTATTTTCTTACAACCTTAGATACAAGCTGGTCGAAAATCAAGTTACCTTCTCCATGATTTCTCAAATCCATGACTACTGTGTCTACTTTTAGGGGTGTTTTATTAATGAAGTAGTTTCTCTGGGTAGCTGACTTCCTGAAAGATACTAGTATGCATTTTCTGGCACAGAGTTTTAAGCCATGGTTTTGGCACCAGTCATTCATCTGTGTTAGACCTACCCATAAGATGTTAGCATCTTGCGGGGCGAGGGGCAGTTTCTATGATTGTTACTAGCTTGCAATCATCTATAAACATGGTAAACGACAGGCACTTGACATTGGTCTTGACTTCAGAAAAATAAATGTCAAAGTGGAGTGCACCCAGCACAGAGCCCTTAGGGGACTCCACTGGTGACCTGTTTCTTTGGTGAGATGGTCTCTCCAATCCTAAATTCCTTGGTCCTGTCTCTGAGCCAGCTGGCTATCCAGCAAGTTACACAGGGGATTACTCCTAATTCCATGATTTTGTTTACACTGCCTTGGTGGGGTGTTGTATCAAATGCCTTAGCTAGGTGAAGGTAGGCAGTATGCACCATTTTGCCCTCATCCATTACCTTGGTGATCTTCTCAAAGAAGTCCACTAGGTTCAGTAGCCTTGACGTGCCTCTGATGAACCCAGACTCTGTTGGGCCCAGTATATCATTGTTAATCATTTCCATGGCAATTCTTTCCATGGCTTTGCATTTGAGACTAGTCAGACTAATGCAATTGTTGTTAGTGGGATCTGTTTTTTGGGCCACTGTTGTGCATAGGGATGACCATTTCAGTCTTCCATTTACCTGGCACAAATCCTGTGTAGAAATTAGAGTAGAATATTGATACTAGAGGTCCTGATAGGTCATATTTCAGGCTATGTAGGAGGCATCCTGGTATATTATGGGGGCCCAAGTAAAGCTGTATTCTTGGCCTCAGAGAGTGCATCTAAGACCTGCTCCCTACTGATAGTTGAAAGGATTATGTTAGATGGCATTTCCTGTGGGGGGTGGCTGGGGGTGAGTGGCAAAGTTGGAGATGAATTTGTCAGCCAGAAGAATTGTTGTATCTCCAGGTTCCATGAATGTGGTTCCATTTACCAACAGTTTGGTCTACTGTTGTGTGCTGCCTCTGAGGTTTTGGACATAGATAAAGAAGGCTTTGTGGTTGTCCATGGCCTGGGATGTCATCTTTACCTCAAAATTTGCTTTGTTGGACTTAATTAGTCCTCTTAGTTGTCTATTCAAGTTGATGAGAGAGGTTTTACCTTTTTTTGGCCCTGATAGGTGATATTTTACTGTAGTTATATTATACTTCTTAATTTTAGCTATGACTTTTTTTTCTTTTGTTGTAACAACCTGATTAATTTTGGATTCTACCACGATGGTTTGTTTTTTTTTAGATAGTTTGGGCCTTTCTTCTGGTAGGCACCAGCAGCCTTTCTGCAATAACTGATATGGTTGTACAGAGCTTCTGTGAATAATTTTGCATTGGCTACTGTATTGTCTGGGATCCGTTTTAGAAATCTCTCCCCCAGCAAATGTGGGGTCATGTAAGATTCCCCATTTTATAGAGCCAAAACTAAAGTCTCCCATGAGTATTGTATTTGGTTGAATGATGAGCGTTTCCAATAGATCTATAATCTAAGTATGAGTTATGAGTGACCTATAGCTTGATAGATATTGTATGGGGCTTTGTCTGTGGTAATCTGGACATGGAGGAAAAAAAACAGACTGGAAATACAGAAGAAGAACAAATATCAAACACCCTTCTCCTTTAAACGTGTTTTTTTTTTTTTTTTTTTTTTTTTTGGCAGGGGACAATATGTAAGTCCCTGCACACCACTCAAGCTTACATACACTAACTCCTAGATCACTATACCTTATAGAAAAAGGAGCATTCTGAGAAATGTCAATTTTAGACTTGGTATATGTAAGTCCAAATTTTCAGCCATTCATTCTTTGTATTATGGGTTATTTGTAGGTCATGGCATCATAAGTCCTGACCATTCAAATGATTACCCAAGAAACATGAAAAGAAAATATCAGATAAGAAACAATGCATGCAAACAATATGATATCAAACATGCAAATACAACATAGTATCAAAGAATTCTTTCATACATGCACAGAACATAGTATCAACAAGTACTGCATACAGTAACAAAGCATCAGACAGGGGAACATTATATCAAGTAAGGAATGCAAGGAATGCACACATGTAGTACAATATCAAACAAGAAATACATACATACAACAAAGTATCAATAAAGGTACATATACTTGCATACAGCATGGTATTAACCAAAGAATACATGCAAGAATATGAAATAGTACCATAAAAGAAGTATACACATAAGTGCAGCCTTTTATAAAATGAGGAATGGTATTCTGTTGTTTGGGTGAATCACTTTTCACTTATACTGAGCCAGACTCATCAAGCAGGGAGTTCCATCACTTCTTATAACTTACCTTAATAGTTTTGTGTAGTCAGAGTTAGCCAGTTTACTTTATGAGATACAGAATATGAAGCCTGAAATCCCTTGCATAGGTATATAAGAGAGGGGGTTTGAGCTGTTCCGTAAAAAAAATCATTGGTTATTACTGCTTGATAAGTAAGACTTGGTCGGTCTGATAACACTAAAAAGCATTTTTACCCCTCACTGCCTACTGACAATTAGGCCTCACTATGGATCACTTGTCTTTCTCCCTGTGATATACTTCCAAGTATATATGTAACTTGAATACATCCATTGGTGTTTTCTCTTGAATAGCCTTAACCCTGACCCTGGTGGCTGACGTGTGCACCAACATTACCCAAGGGGCATACTATTGCTCTCTTCATAGTATGTGTGTGCTGCTGCACTTGTGCACTCAGAGGGCTGCCATCTTCAGCTTAAGCGATGTCCACTGGGATACATACATACATATCAAACAAGGAGTAAATAAACACAGAAAGAGCACAGTATCAAACAAGAGCTGCATACATTCTTAAAACACATTATACCACAAGGGATACATATATACATACAACACAGTATCAAACAAGGGATGCGTATATGCATACAGCATAATATCAAACAAGAATTAGATGCATGCATACAATGCATTCATTCATGTGTACAGCAGTGTATGAAAAATGAAATGCGTGCATGCATATAACATACTCAAACAAAAAGAACATGCAATATACTGTTGAATAACATATATATATATATATATATATATATATATATGTATATATATATATATATATATATATATATATATATATATATATATATATATATATATATATATATATATATATATGATGTATGTAAGGTCCTAAGTTTGTCAAATGATACTTTGCTTGGCATCCCTTTAATGGACACAATTTGGTTAACTAAACAGATGGTTGACAGATGTGTGCAACTGATAATCCCTTGTAGGGGAATATACCCTTTTCCCCCAGGGATTATGTGATCTTGGACTTAGAATATATAATTATCAGGGGGTGTGGGGTTGCATGGTGGCTTCCGCACTGCAAAAAATGATGCTTTTTTGTTTTTTTAATTTTTGCATGAGCCAAGATTAATTCTCGCCAGATGTGTAGTGGCATGGTGACATACATTATGTTGATTAATTTGATCTGGCATTATACATATGACATTAGCAGTGGTTTAAATAAATAAATAAATATATATATAGTTTCATAGTTTCCTAGTATAATACTAGGCTATCTGCCCCGGGGCATTTGTAAGCCTAGCCATAGTTATGTGGCCTTCGCCACCCCATGAAATGGTGCAAAAATGTACAGAATAAATCTAGAATACTGTGCCTCTGTCTAGTAGTGACACAATGAAGATCCCCTTATAAAATAGAATTAGTTTACTGTGCCCCTGTCTAGCAGTGACACAGATGTGACCCCTGGGGTAAACTTTCGATCTCCCATCCACTCATCAAGATTTCTCTTGAAGAGAGTCAGTGAGGGGCTCTGCCTAATATGAACTGGGATCCTGTTCCAGAGCATGGGAAGCCTCTGGGTTATGAATCTATCCCTCCGGCATGTCCTATTCATACTTGTGCTGAGGTTTAAGTCTTTAGCTCTCGTGGTCCTGATGGATTTGGATTTTTTGAGGTGGAGCATGTCCATCAAATCCTGATTGGACATGGCCTTGTACGTCAGGCAGAGATCACCCCTGAGCAGGTGGTATGCCACTGAATAGAGCTGAAGTTTCTTTAGTTTGGCTGAATAAGACATATGTTGGAGACCCTTGATCCTTTTGGTGAGGTACTTCTGTGGTCTCTCCAGCTGTTGCAAGTGCCGGGTGAGGTACATACCAAATGGGGCATTGTACTCAATCATGGGTCTAATGAGGGAGGAATATAGGGGTACAATGACATCCTTGGATCTGGATGTGAATCCCTTCATGATGAGGTGTGCAAGGTAGAATGTTTTTCTAACCACTTTGGCAACGTGGGTGTCAAATGAGAGGTCGCCGTCTACTTGGGTCCCCAGGTCTCTGATTTCTTTTTCTGTACTCAGTGGGTTGCTGTCTATGTGATAATTTGTGGATTCTTTGTTTTTTCCAAAAGGGATGACTATACATTTTTTGGCATTTAGTTTAAGCCGTGACTACGGCACCAGTTGTCCGTTTCAGTGAGGCCTTTTTGTAGGATGTGTGTGTCTGCTGGTGTATCGACTATGGCTCCTAGTTTACAGTCATCTGCGAACTTTGTCAGCCACAGCCCTCCCATGTTTGCTTTAACATCTGAGAAATAAATGCCGAACAAGAGGGGTCCCAGGACAGATCCCTGTGGGACACCACTTGTGACCGGCTTTGAGTCTGACATTGCTCCAGCGATTTTAACTTTATGGGTTCTGTCCTTTAGCCAGTTTGCAACCCATCTAGTGACATAGGGGTTTACTTTTAAGCTGTTTAGCTTATCTATGATGCCTGAGTGGGGTATTGTGTTGAAGGCTTTAGCCAAGTCCAGGTATGCTGTATGGACTGCTTTGCCCTCATCAATGGCTCTAGTGACTGTTTCGAAAAAGTCAACCAGATTTAAAAGGCAGGATCTGCCCTTCACAAAGCCGAACTGGGTGGGGTCAAGTGTCTGTAGGTCCCCTATGTCTCTGTTTATGAGTTCCATAATGATTCTTTCCATGGCTTTGCAGACCAGGCTAGTTAAGCTTATGGGGCGGTTGTTTCCAGGGTCTGTAGAGGCACCCCCCTTGTGGAGTGGGACCACTGTTGCTGTACACCAGTGTACAGGTACATATCCCGAAGTAAGGCTAAGGTTAAATAGCATTTTTATGTGTGGGTTTAGCTCCTCTTGGAGTTCACGTAACACGCACCCCTGGATACCGTCAGGTCCCATTGATGCTGTGTTTTTTGCTTTGTTTAGGGCGGTTCTCACTTGGACATCTGAGATGACAGGGAGATTACATTCAGCTGGGATAAGTATTTCTTCTTTTGGGGGTGAAGGAGGCGAGAAATTTGCACTGAACCTGTCAGCCAGAATATTAGCAAAATCTGTGGGTTCAGTGTATTTTTTGTTGTTGTGAACCAACTCTGAGCATATCTGAGGGTTGCCACCCAGGCTTTTTTTCTAGCAGTTTATACTGTGGGCTTAAGTAGTATTAAGCAATTTGCTACTGTCTTGGTTCTTAAGCATGAAACCCCTTTTTTATGTATGCACATCTGGATATTTAAATTACATACATTACACATGGGGTTATTCCTTTTCCTCATGAGCAGTGTTTTTTTTAAAGCTTTGTATTTAAAATAGTACATAATTCGTGCATTTTAAAGAAAACTTGTCCTGTAAGTGACTGTTACTTCTTGTAACATTTGATTCTTTATTGTAATTTTATTATTAGTACATAGGTGTTTGTTATTCTTTCTTCACCTAAGTACTTTTTTTTTTTTTTTTTTTTTTTTATTGTGTTTTTCCCTTGTTGAATAATGGGGATTGGTGTGTTAATCACCTTTTTATAAGTATACTTTTATATGTACACTTATAACAATTTTTTTTTAAACTGCAAATTGTTTTTGTAAGGCACTTGTTAAAGTTTTGTGTTTCAGTGCCTCATTATGTACAAAAGTTCTTCCCTGTTTAATATTTTATTGCTAATTGGCTGCACCTGCACTTAATTAACTGCTCTGTACTTAAGGTGTTTGATTCTGGCTGCCCCCTTTTTCCTCTGATGAAGCCACCTTATGAGTGTGGCGAAAACGCTGTTTTACTGTTTGAGTCAAATAAATTGCGTTCAGGACAACGTGTGCCTCTTCATTGCTTTTGGGATCCTTCACTTGTTATTTGTTTGTGGATTAATTTCAGCTTGTTGAGGTTTCTAACATGGCTGAAGAAGGCTTTGTGGTTATCTTTAGTGTCCTTAGCGATTTTTCTCTCAAAGTTTGCCTTGGATGTTTTTATGAGAGAACGTAGTTTTCTGCTAATGTTGATAGAGACGTCTTCCCTTCATGGGATTTCGCTCTGACGTGCAGTAGCTTCCTTCTTTTGTTATACAATTTGTTTATGGCTGAGGTCCACCAGACAGGACGCTTACATTTGGTGGAGAGGGACTTGGATTTGTTTGGGATTGCATGATCCATGCATTCTTGGATATGTCCATAAAAAGCATTTATGAAGGATTAGGCATTGCCGGATGTGGTATCCACTGGCACAGTGGGCTTAAAGGATACCATCTCCTTCTTAAGAAGATTGAAGTCTGCTTTTGAGAAGTTTTTCACTGTGGTCTTTTGTGCTGGGGGTGGAGGTGGGATATGTATATCCAGGGTGATTAGATTATATATGTGTGTGCGTGTGTGTGTCTGCGGGTGTGTGTGTGTGCATGGGCCCCCTGCATTTTGTTGAATGCCCTTTCTTTGACAAATGCAGGGGGTGTGATCTAATGTTCACAGTATGGATAGTCAAGCAGTAGAAATGTCATAAGATCATAGGATCATAGGAGATTACTAGGCTATCGACCTGGAGGTCATTTTAAGCCTAGCCATTTCAACCTAATGTAATACCATAGAAGTGGTAGTCAATAGCCAAGATTGCATTTAATGATGACTTCCAATGTCCAGGAGGGGTGTGGGCACAATCCCCGGTAAGAATTTACTGTGCCCCATCCACTCGTCAAGGTTCCTCATAGAGGTGCTATGTTTCACATGAATTGGTAGCCTGTTTCAAAAACATGGCAGTCACTGGGAGATAAATCTGTCCTTATACCATGTCCTATTTAAGTCACAGGCCATATTTAAATCCCTGGAATGAGTAGCCCTAGACCCATTTGATTTACTGCTGTGCAGTAAGTTCATTAGGTTTGGGTCTTGGATTGCTCTGTAGGCCAGGCATATGTCTTCCCTAAGAAGTCTATACAATATGGAGTATAGTGACAGGGACTTTAGTCAGTCTGTGTAAGGCACATGCTGGATCCCCTTGATCTTCTTTGTTATAAACCTCTGAGGTCTGGTCTCTCTAATTGCTACAGGTGCTTAGTATGGTATATGCCGAATGGGGTATTATACTCAATTGTGGGCTGGATAAGTGCCAAGTACAGGGGGGGGGGTTTATAACTTCTTTTTCTCTCAAGGCAATTCCTTTACTAATCAATTGTGCTACATGGAAAGCTTTCCTTACCATGGTAGACACATGGTGGTCAAAGTTAAGGTTGCAGTCAACCTGTGATTCCAGGTCACTTGCCACTTCATGGGTACTTAGGGTAATGTTGTTGTGCCAAAGGGAATGATAATGCATTTCTTTGCATTCAGTTTGAGAGTGTGACTAATACACCAGTCGTTGGTCTGCATAAGACACTCCTGGAGTATACTGACATAATTTGGGGATTCAATGACTGCACCTAGTTTGCAGTCATCTGCAAACTTGGTCAGCCACAACCCCTTAGTTTTGACCTGAATTTCTGAGAAGTATATACCAAACAGTAGAGGGCCAGCACTGACCCCTGTGGCACCTGCTGGTATCAGATCTGCTGGATGATGTAGAGTCAGCCACGTTGATAGTGTGTGTGTCCAGTTTGTGAGCCAGTTGGCAACCCATCTTACAACAAAGCAGTTTGTGAAGTTTATCTGAAATGTCTGCATGTGGGATTGTGTTGAAAGCCTTTGCTAAGTCAAAGTATGCTGTGTGCACAAATTTGCCCTCATCAATGGCCCTGGTCACACTTTCAAATAAATTCACCAGATTTAACAGGCAGGCTCTGCCCTTCACAAAGCCGAATAGGGTAGGATCCAGGGTTTGGAGGTCGCCTATGTCTTTATTTATGAAGTCCATAATAATATGTTCCACAGCCTTACAGATAAGGCTGGTCAGGCTTATGGGTCTGTAATTTCCTGGGTCTGTTCCTAGGCCACCTTTGTGGAGGGGAATAACTGTAGCTGTTCTGCATTCCGCAGGAACAAAGCCTGTGGTTAGTCTATGATTGAAAAGGGTACTTAGTGGTGATGCTAGTTCATGTTTTAGCCTGTTTAGAAGACAACCTGGGATGTCATCTGGTCCCATAGAGGCTGTGTTTTTTGCCTTGGACAGGACTTTGAGGACCTGCTCTTCAGATATGTGGGGTGGGGGTGGGGGGTTAATGGTGTATAATATTGAGGCAGGTAAGTGGGCTTGGGTATGTGCGTGTGTATGTGAGTTAGGGTTTGGGTTTGGGGATGAGTGAAGGTTAGGTGGTGCATATTTGTGGATGAGTTTGTGTATTTTAGGGTTAGGGTCTAGGTTAAGTTAGTGGATAGATATAGTGTTGTTTGTATGTTTTTGTTTGTGTATGTGTATGTTAATGTCTTTTAGTCCGAGTGTGTCTTGTGTAGTGACAGCGTCTCTCCCTCCTGCACCACCTTAGTAATGGGTGCTAACCCTAACCCTAATGCTAACCCTTTCTTCAAAACTAACCATGTACCTTACCTTCATAAAAATCTTCAAGTAACACTGCCACTATTCAGATGAATTCGAGGCTAGTGATATGGGGACTTTTAGTGTTAACAACAGGACAGGAAATACTTTTCCTTTCTCTATATTATTTTATTTGATATTTTTTTCAGTATTGTGTATATTCAAACTTTAAAACCAAAAAACAGTAGATGGATGCTCCAATTTAGCTCGCTCAGCAAAATATAACTAAAAACAAAAGATAAGCGATGCTCCACACCATAAAACATGACTAAACAATTTATTTAAGACTATGATAGCGACAAAACAACAAACCAAAATACAGAGGACAAGCGCTTTCAGCTACTAAAGCCTTCTTCAGATCCACATTCAAAAACCACTCCAACATAATATAAAGCTTCTATCAGCCAATGACAAATAATATGTAAATATCATGTTTTAGCCTAACCAATAAAGGTGCTTATACAAGCAACTTTATCATCCAATGTACTTGATTATTCTAATGAACTTTACCTAACCAGTAAAGGTAAAGATGTAAATCAGACTTCACTTTCCTAAATATCATTGGCTTAAGCTAGCCAATAGAAGTAAAAATGTAAATCAAACTTCTCTTATGTATGGATCGATAGTTCACATCACATTTATATAAGAAACTACTTGCCAATATCATTTTCTAATACTTTGGTAGTTAAAATACCTATAATATGCAAAATTCACTTAATAAAAATGCAGCCTTAAAAGCATATATTAAAACATAAGCAAGCCTTACATTTGCTAAAACCTAAATACTTAAAATGAATGCATTGGCCGGGAATCGAACCCGAACCTCCCACGTGGTAGCCATTGGTTTGAGACATAATAAAGGAAGACCTCTGTATTCAACTAGAAAGGCAGGAAAGGAGATCTATCCTGCCAATATAAAAGATATGAATTATATGAGAATTGGCTTGACTTTTGGTTCTGATCATAACACCATATGCCAAGTGATTAAGAAGTACTGGCCGGTTCTGACTGCTGATACCAAGATAAAAGGTATAGTAGGGTCATGTCCAACCTTCCTATTCAAAAATAAGAAAAATTTGAAAAGACTACTATGCTATAATGAAGGGACAGCTCCTTATCCTGGTAGAAAGATGAAAAAAGAGAGTTACATAGGAACCAACAAATGTGGATTTTGCAAAACTTGCTGTGTAATGAATTGTACTAAATCATTCACACACTCCAATACAGGGAATGTATTTTATTTTTCTGGTAGTGCTAACTGTGATAGTAGAAATGTGATTTATATTGCAACCTGTACAGTTTGTACTGCTTTTTATGTAGGCAAAACCAACATGAAAATGAAAGAAAGAATTTCCAAATATCTATCAGATATAAGGACCAAGAAAGAAACCAATGCACTATTTGACCATATAAAAAGGAATGAAGGTCATAATTTTCTTTTCATGATTATATCCCAGCTAAAACCTAATGAAAGAGAAGGTGATTTAGCTAATTTGACTGAACATGGGGAATCCAAGTGAATTATGAGACTGCGGGCCGACCACCCTCCAGGATTGAATGGAAGTGTACCGATCAAGCCATTTTTAAAGAAAAGAAAAATTGTTCAGTTTGCCTCTTAGCCCAGCTAGTATAAATATGGTTTATAGTTTTTTAGTTACATAGTTTATATTCTGCTCATTGTATCTTCCATTATATTATCATGATGTTTAGTGTCTATGGATGAACTATGAAATGGGAACTAAATATAGGCTTTGACTTTAGAATGAAGATTAGGACTTATGCTTTTATCAGCTACTGAAATAATTCATAAGAAGCCGCCTTTATGCCTCTATTGGTTTTGTCAGTTTTTTTCATCAAGGAGCTCTTATGTCTTAAGTATTTAGTTTTTAATAATTGCTAAGCCTGATATTGCTCTATTATGTGCTATATTTTTATTAAGTGATCTAAGATTATTCTATATTAGTGCGTTTACATTTAATTTACCTGAAACTATTTATTTATTTACAAAATTCAGAGTGGCTTAGTGGTAGAATTCTTCCCTGCCATGTGGGAGATCTGGGTTTGTTTCCCGGTTATTGCATTAATTTTAAACATTTAAGCTAGAGACTGTTTTATCAAATGTGTGTAAGATTATTTTATATCAGTTCTCTTTCATTTAATTTGTTTGAAATTATTTATTTATAGTTTGCTGATGCACAGTTTGCCTACACTCACAGGACTGGCATTCTTTCTTTGACAAAACCTTGAAATCAAAGCATATTCTTCTTAACACTCCCCATACAGAGAAGAAAAGTTGTTTATTCTAGTTGCACTGCATGTCAGGCAAAAATAAATTCTTGACTAATGACTCCGTTGGGAAACACTGTCTTTAACATGATGAATAGCTTTTCTTTCACTTTTCAGGTACTGCTGAGTTTATTCTCAGTAAAATCTGCCTTCAGTGGGTAAAACGTCTACCTTTCCCACCAGAAACCAGCAATATGTAGGACATGTATGTAAAACATTGTTGTATAAGAAGAGAAATACAATAAAAACCCTTCAAATGAAACTATAGACAGTCATAATGCCATTTCCACCATATTCAGCTACCACAACTGGCAATGGAGCACAGGTAGGATAAGGTGAGCTCTTGAATAAGGTATGTTCTAGTAATGTCAGCCTGTGCAACAAACAATGTTTTGGGACTCATGCAAAGAGCAGTAGGGGTACTGAGAAAAGGAGACAAAGGGGGAAATATCCCTAACCCCAGGTGGAGAATGGGCAGCCAAACACATTTGGGGAACTGAAGTATACTAAACACCTTCCTTTAGCAGGAAATCATTTGCAACTAGATACACATGCATTCCAATAAAGATGCCCTTCATGCTGGGTGAAGAGAAAGCAAACTACATAAGTACATAATGCTCTACCAACATACTGCCCTACTAATCTTAGCATGATTGCTCTAGTCTACTAAAAACCAGACCTCACATACTTCTGAGAACATGCTTTAACTCATTCACTGTGTAGTAATGGGCTCTAAGTGGCAGATCAGAAGGATGAAGTCAATAATGGTAGTGGCATGAAGAAAAAAAGAAAAAATTGAGTGAAACAAATTCTATGTCCTGCTTAACTTGCAGATGTTCTTCATTCCACATTGCTGCAGTCCTAACTATTGGGTAGTCCGCTGTCCAGTCGGCCCGAATACCAAAGTATATGGCTGATGTCGGTCAGGGCGCATTAGACTGACGTCAGTACGTCAGGGTACTAATGCGCATGACCGACGTCATATCCTCAGTCTTTTTTGCCGCATGGTCCGATGCAGAAGCAATTTTGCGAGTGCAGGTTGGCGTTCTGAAAGTTTCTGAAGTCAGAGTTTCAGACCGAATCAAAGTTGGCTAAGTACCCGTTAGAATATTTTGGTTTTTTCTTGCCTCAGTATTTAACCGGATGTCAGAAAAAGTGAATAACTGTATTTCTTGTGGGAAACAGATACCTCATAGGGATTACCATACTTTGTGTATACCTTGTTTAGGGCCTGAGCACGACGTTGTGGGATGCCGCTCTTGTGCTAGATTTAACAAACGCACTATTAAGAGAAGGTTAGACTGTGCCAGGTTAGTTTTGGAAAGCGTTGTAATTATAAAATGCCGCCGGATGCTCCGGCCGCTTCGGGCAAAAGCGCAAGGATAAAGCAGCAAAGCCTAGAGTGGAAGAACCGACAGTCCCTGACGCGGTTCTTTGGAAGGCTCAGTGGAGCCGGAGGTTCTGCCAGGTGTTTCTTTGGAGTCTCAGGGAGAGACTTTATTGTTACAGGATGTTTCCTCTCAGGAAGTAGGCCAGGCTGAGGGGGCTTCTCAGGTGGCTGTTCTTCCCTCTCTTCCTAAGGTGGTTAGGGCCTCCCTCTCTGTTTCCAAGGCTTCTTTGAGAGGCAGGCCTAGTGTAGCTTCAGTGGGGGTTTCTCCTAGTGCTTCAGGGTCTTTGCCTAAGAAACATATGCTTAAAATGGCAGAGGATTTGATTTCTATGATTAGAGGTTCTATGCCCCCTCCTGATAAAAGGCCTAGGGTGGAACCTGAGTTTGAGAGTTTTGAGCACTGTTCGAGGCTTCTGAGTCTTCGGCTGAAGACTTGCAGGAGTATCCTCCTTATTCTGATTCTGATGTGGATGATTCTACTCCTTCAGCTTCTCCTCCTGAGGATTTTTCATTTTCAGAGACTCTGCATTCCATGAGGGAGCATTTTAAATGGGAAGGTCAAGATTTCTCTGATTCCAGGAAGAGGCTTAGGGAATTCTTGTTTTACCTCAGCATAGGCCTTTAGCTATACCTCCTGTTCTGAATGTGGTGGAAGATGTTTTGCAGAGGCTTCCTGAATCCTGATTCTTTGCCTCCTGCCCCAGTTAAACCGGATAGGTACTATAGGGTGCCTGAGGCTCATAAGTATCTTTTTAAGAGTCCTAGGGCAGACCCGGAAACTGTTTCTCAGGGGCCTAAAGGGGTGAAGGCCTCTGTTGTTAAAAATCCTGTTCCTCCTGATAAAGAGGCAAGGGCTTTGGATAGATGGGGAAAGAAAGTGTATACTTCTTCCACTTTAGCCATGAGGGCGTTGAATTGTCAGTTTCACATGTTAAAATATCAGAATTACCTCCTTTCACAATTGAAATCTAAGGTGGATGCTCTGGCAGAAGGTATTGAGTGTAAAGAGTTGCAGGATTTAGTTCATGTGTCTGAACAGGTGGGTAAGCATTCCTTGCAGTGTGGTTTTGATGCTGTGCAGGCCTCCTCGAGGGTGGCTGCCACTGGTTCTGTTCTTCGTAGGCATGCCTGGTTGAGAGATCAGAATTTAGCTGAGCATGTTAAAACAAGGATTTTGGATGCTCCTTTGCAGTCTGATGTGTTGTTTGGTTCGCCTGTGGAAGCAGTTTTAAAGAAAATGGAGGACAAGGCTAAGTCTATGCAAACTGTTAAGGATTTTTTGCAGGTGCAGCCTCCGAAGTTTAGTAGAAATTGGCCTACTAAGGGATGGACTTATCCTGCTTATGATTCCCAGTCTAGGGGTAGGTCTAGACGTGGTAGGGGCAGAGCTCAGGGTTCTTTTAGGCCTAGGACAGGGAGTTCCCCTGCTCAGACTTCTGGTGAGGGCAGGGGTCAGTCCTTTCGTAAGCAGACCCAATGACCTGCCTTTTCAGCTGCCAGTCCATGCTCGCCTGGCAGCACCGTTGGGAGGAAGGCTGTCTCTTTTCAAAGAAAATTGGGATTTAATTACTCAAGACAGATGGGTTCTGGATATCATTCACCACGGTTACAGGTTTTATTTCCATACCTTGCCTCCTTTCAAAGGCATGCCAGACATTCCTCCTCTACAAAGAACAGAGGCTCACAAGCAAATTTCTCTGTTACTCCAAATAGGGGCCATTCAGCCAGTTCCTGTGCCAGAAAGGGGCCTAGGATTTTATTCTCGCCTGTTCCTAGTACCGAAGAAGGGGAACACGTGGAGACCAATTTTGGATTTATCTATCCTCAACACTTATCTGGACATTCCCAAGTTCAAAATGTTGACATTACAACAACTTTTACCTCTGCTGGGCAAAGATCACTGGATGGTAACTTTAGATCTCAAGGAAGCTTACCTTCATGTGCCTATAAGACTAAGTTGCAGAAAGTATCTGCGTTTTCGAGCTGGAAATTCTCATTATCAGTTCTCTGCATTGCCCTTTGGCTTATCTACTGCCCAGAGTATTCACAAAAGTTCTGGCTCCAGTGATAGCTTACTTCAGGCTAAAAGGAATTCAAATCTATCCTTACTTGGACGACTGCCTGATTCTGGCTCAAGAAAAGGAAGACCTTCTACAGCATTTGGAATATGTCATAGCAGTGCTAAGATGCCTAGGGTATTCTGTGAACGAAATAAAGTCCAGTCTAGTACCCTCTCAAGACATGTGCTTTCTGGGTGTGAGACTGAATACAGCAGCCCAGATGGCCTTTTTAACCCTGGACAAACAAAAGAATCTTTCCAGTTACTTCCATCAGCTATCTCTTCAGTCCGGGCTGACTGCAATGACAGTCCTTCAAGCCTTAGGGTTCATGGCATCTTGTATTCTGGTGCTTCCCAATGCCAAACTGCATATGAGGAAGCTGCAATGGTATCTCAAAAATGTATGGACACAGCACTGCCAGGATTTGGACACTGTCATTCAAATAATACCTTGCATTCAAAAGGAATTTTTGTGGTGGGCTCAGGAATGTCACCTAAACAAGGGACTCTCTGTGACCCGGCCAGAGGCGAGTCAGATTCTAACGACAGATGCCTCAGACATTGCTTGGGGAGCTCATCTAAATGGAAAGTGGATACAAGACAAGTGGCCTGCCAGACTACAGCATCTACATATCAACATGAAAGAGATGTTAGCAGTCCAGTTTGCATTAATGGCTTTCAAGGAATTACTTCTTCCAGGGCAGGTGTTGATTCTAACAGACAACACAACTGTCATGTGGTACATCAACAAACAAGGGGGAACACATTCTTACCCATTGTGCAGGCAAGCAATGATTTTATGGGAGACTGCACTCAGCTTGCAACTAACTCTTCAGGCAAGGTTTCTGCCGGGAGCACAGAACTCCTTAGCAGATGTGTTAAGCAGACAAATCATGGATCCCCACGAGTGGAAACTGGATCTTCATGTATTTCAAAAATTGACAGTGTCCTGGGGAACTCCAGACATAGATCTGTTCGCTTCTCCACTAAATCACCAGCTGCCAAAGTTTTGCACAAAGAGGTTTCATCACACAGCTTGGAAAGTGGATGCTCTTTCTTTCAGTTGGAAAAATCTTCATGTGTATGCGTTTCCACCTCTGCCTCTTCTTCCAAAGGTGCTTCTAAAGGTCAGACAAGACAAGCCAAGGATGATTTTAATAGCTCCAGATTGGCCTCGACAGCACTGGTACCCATTACTGAGGAGTCTGGTAAGGAAGCCTCCATGGCCTTTACCCTTGATTCCACACCTGTTGTCTCAGAAGGATGGTCACCTGCTCAATGTCAAGCTTCACTCTCTTCATCTAACAGCCTGGCATATTCTGTTTTGAAAGACAGCAGGTCTCAACTTCCTCAACAAGTTTTAAATGTGATTATGGAAGCCAGGAGACCTAGCACAAGGAAAGTGTACGCAGAAAAATGGAAGAGATTTTTATTTTGGAGTGCAGCAAATAATTTGGGGATTTCTGAGCCTAATTTGAGTGTGGCTCTTCAATATCTTACTGAGTTATTGGACAAAGGTTTGTCTTTCTCTTCCATTAAGATTCATGCTGCAGCAATTTCAGCTCACTATGATTGTGACCCACCTTTGTTTTCGCATCCTTTGTTCAAGCAATTTCTTAGAGGGGCAAAGAATATAAGACCCCCACGTAGAGCTCCTACTCCTGCTTGGGATCTCAATTTTGTGTTGGAGAAACTTACTCTACAACCTTTTGAGCCTGCGGCTACTGCTGAATTGAAATACTTGTCATGGAAGACTGCTTTTTTGTTGGCCATTACTTCTGCAAGAAGGGTTTCTGAGTTGCAGGCCCTTATGGCAGTGGAGCCTTTTTTGATTTTTCATAAGGATAGGGTATCTTTACGTACTAATCCTTCCTTTATGCCTAAGGTGGTTTCTAGTGTGGCTTTAAACCAAACTATTCATTTGCCTACTTTTTATGCAGATCCCCAAAATAAAGGGGAAAAGATTTTGCACACTTTAGATGTACACAGGCAATTGCGTTATTATTTGAGCAGGACTAAGGATTTTAGGCAGTCTCAGCAGTTGTTTATTTCTTTTGCTTTGAGTTCGCAGGGCAAGCCTGTATCAAAACAAACTATTTCTAGGTGGATTGGGTGTTGCATTGCATTTTGTTATTCCCATCATGGCAAAGAGATTCCAGCTGGGATTAGGCCCCATTCCACTAGGGCTACTGCCACTTCAACAGCATTTCTAAGGGGGGTGGCAACAAAGGATATTTTGGAGGCAGCTACTTGGAGTTCAGTGCATACTTTCTCTAAGCATTATCACCTTCCTCTCTACTCTAAGTCTAGGGCTGGTTTTGCCACAGCTATTTTGCAAGGCATGTTGTCAGTTCCTGCTTCCTTATGATTTGCCAGCCTCCCTTACCTCTGCTTTGGGATTCTACCCAATAGTTAGGACTGCAGCAATGTGGAATGAAGAACATAGTACAGTTTTGTACCTACCATAAATGTAGATGTTCGAGGATCCACATTGCTGCAGTCCAATTTACCCTCCCTCCTTCCCCTCTGTGTTTAGGGGTGGTTGTGTAGGTGAGGTTATTTTCTGCTAATTTTGTATATATTGTACATATATATATTTTTTGGTGCAGGTATGATGGGAATTTTTGGGCTTGTGGCCTTATCTTTTCAGGGTCTTCTGACATCTGGGGCAAGAAAAGACTGAGGATATGACGTCGGTCATGCGCATTAGTACCCTGACGTACTGACGTCAGTCTAATGCGCCCTGACCGACGTCAGCCATATACTTTGGTATTCGGGCCGACTGGACAGCGGACTACCCAATAGTTAGGACTGCAGCAATGTGGATCCTCGAACATCTACATTTATGGTAGGTACAAAACTGTACTTTTTCAAAGCACGCTACTCTTTTCCCTTATCTTCTTTGCAATATTTGCCTGGATTTACATTATTTAAAAGTTTGCACTTGCAATAACATTTTAAAAGTTTTTACCATCATGTTTCTAATCTTCTTCCTTGTCCATACTTCCTGGTCATCTCTTTTTTCCAAGTGTAAGCACCAGGTCTAGCAACAATCATCCTCTAGCATGATGCTTTTCTGTGTAGGGAATGTACTTGACACTGTTTTAACAGCTGCAGGTTTCCCAAAGGAAAAATGTCTGACATACTCAGGTCCCCATTAAGAAGGAGTTATCCTTTGCTTGTCTTTTCAAACTGCCTTGGTTCCATATTTTCTCGAAGTTTTTTTTCCCTGAAAATGCAAACTTGTTTTTGCAGTATGACATGTAATTCCACTGTGCCACAGAATACCCCTTTTCTTAACTGCTTATTCTATAGTTACGCAGCTTAAATGCACTCATTTTCCCTTATGAAGAAATTGACATATTTTCTAATATTTGCTCTCTTTTTTCCTTCCTAATGATGATATACTCCACACTGGATTATTCTGTCCTAGATGTCTATGAAACTCTTCATTTAGCATGCTTCATCTGCAGATGAAATCAATTTAGGAACACTGATAATTATGGATACCTCATACAGATGCTATATTTCTCACTTACATTCATTCCAAACATAACGATTTTAGATGAAACTGCTACTGATGGAAGGATTCATAAAGGATAGCTGTGATGAGTTGTACAAGGAAAGAGTCCATCCATTAGTCTAAAGAAAGTATGTACTTTCTAAATTAGAAGCAGCTGGGACTGATTTATAGCTATTCAGTAGACTTATAACTTTCCAAAAATATTCACAAATTATTAATGACCACAGATGAGCAGATGCCCAGTTCTCTAGTGCAAGGTCGCACTTGTCTCAAGACTGCTGCCCCTCTGACAGCTCTAGTCTATCAATGGGATACCACTTCTGCACAAAACTCTGGTAATTAGCACAGAGGACTAAAGCTCTCAATTATTAAGAAGCTGCTTCTGTGCCAAGGGTACAGGGTTTGATTCCTTTCAACTTCGTTTACCTACTACGTGACTCTGAGCAAGTCATTTAGCCATACAATGCCCCCATGTCACCCCTAAAAGAGACATTTGTGTCCAGTGGGTTTACCTGGTCAATGATTAAATAAAATAAAATAAAAAATAAATAAATAAAAGTATATGTGGCTACATTACATTCCTAGTGGCTTTTATTACGTTTGCTAAAATCAAATAAGGAAGTTGTGAGTTTCTAAACAAATACAACTTAATGGCATTCAAAAATTCAGGTGGCAATTCAAATGTCAGTATCAGTTTGTCTCTTCAGCCTCTTCATCTGCAACAAACTATAGCGCAAAGTAAAATCATACCTATAGAATCCAAAGAAACAAAAGTGCAGGTCATTAAAAGGCAATGATGTGGAAAGATAAAGTCAGATGCCCAACATCTGGGAAAGTATTTGCACTTGCACTAAAGAAGATCAAATTGCTTGTAAATGGAAGCACTTTTATTTAGGGAATGCAGCAGCTAAACATCACAGCTGAGGTTAGTTATGGAATTTGTAGCAGGCATCTGACGAAATCCCTCTTTGGAAAACAGGTGACAATATTGGAACAGCTTACTACAGTAATGTTGCTGACATGAGGCTATTATGGGGTTAAAGATTATGTTGGTAGGTGCAAAGATAATCTATAATTCAATTATCAGAAATAGTAGAGTTAACATGGAAGGGCCACTAAAAGCTAAATTAACTATTTTTCCAGGCAACATCACACGCAAGTTGCTAACAATGTGTTTTCAACTGAGTGGTTTCTAGATAAGTATAACTTTCTTGCCTTTGCTCTTTTTAGATATAGGACTTCTACAAATGAGGGTAACACTCTATGGAAATGGAGTTAGTGTGATTCTTTCCCATACATGCCCCCACACAGGCGCACACACACACACACACACACACACACACACACACACACACACACACACACACACACCTTCATTTGATTACAGTTATTTTATTCTAATTTATTTATATTAAACAACTCCTTTTGCCTCCATCGCAACATTTTAGGATCCCACAGGTTAAAAGAAAATACAGAAGACAGGGTCTCAAAAACTCCCTTGCAATGTTTGTGAATAATTATTCACTGACATTTAGCATGCATAGTTCTTCTTTATGAACCAATGCCCAAATTGTTAAAATATGTCTTAAATGCTATCTGTACCTCATATGTTAACTGGATCTACTTTCCATTAATGAAGGTCCATAATGTTGAAGACAACTGTAAAAAAACAAAAACTGCTCGGCTGAATGGATTGCAAAACCAAATAAACCAGCACTTTAGCGTAAAATGAATTTTAATCTCTGCTTTCGTCGATACAGACTTCATCAGAAAAAACAGACACATTCAGTTACACAGAATATAAATACTAAAACCAAATTACATTCAATTAAGGCCAATTAAGGTCAATATACTAGATATAAAAATTTAAAGAAATAATACATTAAACGTGGCTAACACAAGTCTTGTTGACATAAACTCTACGGTCTTGCAAAAAACATTTAATATTTATGGCATCATTTAAACCTGGAGGCTGATCAGCTCTCAGTTGAATCTGCCACCTGGTTTCTCTCTGTTCTGAGCAGTTTTTGTTTTTTTACAGTTGTTTTATTCAGTTGGTTTTTAATGTTGAAGACAGATTGGCCAAGACAAGAATAACAAATCTTAAAATGCTAAACCATGTTGTTTTTCCCAGGGCAAGTAAACTTGCCCAGAACTACACTACAACACACCATACTAGCAGAAATCCACCTAGGTGGGTGTGTACCACTCACACCCCCCAATTAAATATAACTCCAGGATCACACTACAGTGGGGAAAAGGGCATTATTCCCCATGTTGGGCAAGGCCCTGGAAAAAATGATGCAGTTTGGCATTTTAAGTTTCATTATTCTCATCTTGGCCAATTTGTCTTCATCATTATGGACTTTTGGTAATGTGAAGTAGACCTGTTAAACTTATGCTTTAACAATCACAGAAATTACATTTGAATTAGAGATTACATGAGAACTTTGTCTCCAACTGTTATAAAGTGCAAGGGTAAACTGAATATTCTAAGTTATTCTGGAAATGTCAGAAGAACCCTTATTACCACATGTATTGGAAAAGGCAGTATACATGGAGCTTATGGACTTTTTATACCAATTCAGCATACTTTCACATCACCAGCTTTGTTTTTTACAAAATAGAAGCACACAAATTGCCATAAATATGCTTACCAGCACTAACCTGGCAAGATTTTAATAAAGGCTACCACATACTATCATCAACTCCCCTGCACAGGCCAGCTTCAGATCCTATATCTTAGATTGTTTCACAAACTGTTTGTTTAATAGAAGCTTCAATTTTTAACAAAATAACAAGTTATCCAAATCTCAGAATATTACCTATGCAGTTCCTTGATGCTCTATACTTGCCACCATCCTATTTAACATGTTTATCAGCTCCATATCTTTGACCTTAAACTCTCAAATGTCATGCAATATACAGATAATATTTTTATATATGAATCAGGCCCTAAAAGAAAAACAGTCTTGCATAATCTCTAGCAAATTCTCAATAACCTTTACCTCTGGCTATCAGCAAAACAACTCACCTTGAATGTTAAGAAATTATATTAATATTATTCAGCGCATCTCAAAGAATAAAAAAAAAACTGTGACCTCTCTCTTCCACCTGTCTCACAGTAACCAACACAGAGAATGAGTTAAAACCTACACGTATTTAAGTATCGCACTGAGATAGTTTCTCTCTGAGTCCCTGCATATCAACAACATTAAATGGAATATCAGCTCTTCACTCTTTTGTTCTCACAAAATCTACCACTTCATCACTTACAAAACCCAAACTGCAACTGGCAAAAATATACTACAACCTCAACTAGAATATGGTCTCCATCTATTCATATATGCCTCTAAAAAACATTAAATGACCTGCAAATTGTCCTTTCTACAATTTATGAATTTATCCTACTCAACTCAAACTGAACACCACATATCACTCTCCAGTGTGCCAACTGGCTTCTTATAAAAGAACAAATAGACCTTCCTTTCTCCTCATCCTAATTCATAAGGCACTTTATAATGACCCAAAGTAACTCTATCAAAGGCTCGCTACATTGACGAGCTTACAAACCTTGATCTATAGCTAATAATACACCATGCTTTATCAGGCTAACTAGCACAACTGACCATGCCTTTGCATTCTTTCACCCAAGCTTTGGGACAAACTGCCCACAGACATTCCTAACTACTCTACTTACAGCCCAGTTAGAAGCAGATTAATTGGTCACCAGTTCTGTCTACCATTGGTTTAGATTACCAGCAGTCATTTAAGTCATACTTTTTAACTAAGAACCCTGTCTCTGAATGTCACCACATCACTGTTTCACAATGAAACTACATGATCCACTGAATTTCATGTCTCTAACCTTCATCATTCTCTCCTCTTTCATCCTCTGCAAATTATTATTTTCAAAACCCTTTTCTCTTTCACATGAAGACTGCTACACATTATGTGGTGGCACATTTCTTGCCATCAATAACTCTTTGTACACATGTACTTAAATACATAGTGTGTGTATATGTGTGTTTGTGTGTATGTGTGTGTGTGTGTGTGTGTGTGTGTGTGTGTGTGTGTGTGTGTGTGTGTGTGTGTGTGTGTGTATGCTTGCATGGTGTGTGTGTGTGTGTGTGTGTGTGTGTGTGTGTGTGTGTGTGTGTGTGTGTGTGTGCGTGCGTGTGTGCGTGTGTGTGTGTGTGTATGTGTGTGTGTGTGTGTAACTCTCAACCTCTTAGGGCAAGAAATCTGGACAAACCCAAAAATAATGGGGGGAACAAAGCCCCAAAAATAGGGTCACATTTTAAATATTACTCTTATGAACTTATACAGTTGCTAGAATAAGATACAATGTATTTTTCTGAAGGATATGAAGTCTGAAACTCAAATGCTCATCATTATTTAGTGACCTCAGTCCTCATTGATTTGCCACAAAAGTCCAGAAAATCACAAATTTTATGAGGAACAGGCCAAAAATATGAGGCAAAAATCTGGACAGTTGTAAGGAGTGTGTGTATGTGTGTGTGTGTGTGTGTGTGTGTGTGTGTGTGTGTGTGTGTGTGTGTGTGTGTGTGTGTGTGTGTATTAAAACATTATTATGGAATGCTACTTAGTTGAACATAATGCTACTGCTCTGTACTGCTACTTTTATATGAAACCCATCATTATACATCTGCTGTAAAACTACTTGTGAGACCTATGTTACAGCTCCCAGGCTGTGGCAGAAATTCCTCTTCTTAGCATCAGTCCACTACCCCAGTTAACAAACAACAACTCATAAATAAATACATTTAAATCTAACCATTAAAGAATCATATTTTCTCTGACTACTTAAAACACTATTATTTTTCTCTGTGAAGAGAACATGCTGGAGGGATAGATTCCTGTCCCGGAGACTTCCCATACTCTGGAACAGACTACCTATCTATGTCAAACAGAGCTCCTCATTAGCACTCTTCAAGAAAAATCTTGATGATTGGATGGGAAATGGGAAATTCACCCCGGGGATCACTTCTGTGACTCTGCTCGACAGGGGCACAGGAAAATAATTTTCTTGGGTGGCGAAAGCCAGGGTACATTTAGTTAGGCTTGTATGGGCCCTAGGGCCGATAGCCTAGTACCTACCTATGAACCTATGAACCTATGAAACAAATTTATGTTTCTTTCACTGAAATGGCACAGAAAATGTCACTTATCCAGAAAATACAGTATACTTACAAGTGAGCAGGAAATTCTAACATTATACTATTTATACAACAAATGTTAAAGCATTCAAGAATTACAAACTGAAGGCAATATTAGCAGTTTAGCAAACAAAGGCAAAATATTTCACAGCAACTCTAATGCATCAAATTATGATAATGTGTAAATAAAAAACATTTAATTGGGTTATAACAGACTGTGTTTGTGTAACAAATCAGATTTTTTTAAATATATCAACAGAGGTATTAAAGATTTTCAAGTTGATATCTAATATTAGAAGTGACTAAAAGTACCAGCATAGTTTAAAAAGAACTTCAGATATTCCATAAATTATGCCATTTCAACCAAATTAAAATAGAAAGCATACTTGAGCCTCTCCAGTTTGAACCACAGTAATGCTTCACTTAACACAATCTGTTAGTATGACTGTGGAATCAGACAATCTTCTTTTGTACTTTGGCATAATGACAGAATAATCTCAGTATTTGGCCATCCCAGTGGCTAGATTCATCACCTGAATTACTAGAGACCGAAGTATTCTGGACCTGGTCTTTACTAATCTTGCTTATACCACTCGTCTAGTCTCTTCTTCTCCATTTTGGGAGGACCATAAACTACTGACATTTACTCTTAAGACCACCATACTCCCTGGTATCAACTTTCCATATTTATGAACTTTATAAGGGTGAACTTTATGTAATTACAGTAAACTGTCAGTTAACTGGAACTCAAGTAACCAGCACTCTCAAGCAACCAGGAAAAATATCGAAGAAATACAGTACAATTTTCATGTGTTGCATTCTGTTTTCCCCCCACAGAAAGTCAGAAACATACCTTACATTTTTACAGTTCTAAAGTTTTAAAAAGGAAGATAGGAATGAATTCCCTCTCTCTGCAATCTGAGAACAAGTCAAACCAAGCAAATAGTATAGGGTACCATATTAGTCAGGCCTATTTTTAATAGTAATTCTCAAGAAACCAGAAACCAGTTATCCAGCATCAACCAATCCCCATGGGAGCCGGTTAACTGAGAGACCAGAAACTACAGCTATCCAGCATCTACCAATCCCCATGGGAGCCGGTTAACTGAGAGTTTACTATAAATCATGACTTCTCCAGCTTTACCCTTCACTGTATATCATAACAGCATGTCTACAATCAATACATATATAATATAATAGTGGTGAAAATATACTAATTGAATTTTGTCCAGATAATATACACATGTATATATTTCTTCATATCATGTCTACAATAAAATATATTCTCATACTACGAATATGATATAAATTATGCAAGTTCATTCAACCCATGAGGACATAAAGCCCCGCTCAGAATAATCCAGCTATGCTGTCATTTACTTAATAATTACTACCCGATCAATTCCAATAAAAAGTAAATCTTGCAGCAGTATGCACTGAAGCATGCTTATATAATGCACTGCACCTCCTTCTGCACCTCAAATTACTCATTTGCAGCACTATGCACTCTTCAAACATCCTCAATGTACTCTTCAAACATCTGCAGTGCCTGGCCAACATAAAATGAGCCACTTGTGTATTCTACCAAATATATCACCCACAAAGTATCACAGTTATAGGTTCATAGCTAAGTACTAGGCTATCTGGTCAAAGGCATTTATAAGCCTAGCCAGAATGTGTTGGCTTTAGGCCCCCTTAGATTAGTTCCCTGTGTCTCTGTCCAGCAGAGCCATTAGTTCCCTGTGCCACTGTCCAGCAGAGCCACTGATCCCTGGGGTAAATTTTTTGTTTCCCATCCACCCGTCAAGGTTTCTCTTGAAGAGTGTTAGTGAGGGACTCTGCCTGATATATATTGGAATCCTGTTCCAAAGTATGGGGAGTCTCTGGGATAGGAATCTATCCTTCCAGCATGTCCTATTTATCGTTGTGGTGAGTCTTATATCTCTAGAGTGTGTGGCCCTCCAGGATTTGTTTTTTTTTAGGTGGAGCATGTCCATCAATTCTGGGTTGGACATGGCCTTGTATGTCAAGCAGAGATCACCTCTGAGTAAGCAGTATGCAACTGAGTACAGCTGGAGTTTCTTGAGTCGGGCTGCATAGGGCATCTGTTTGAGGCCAGTAATCCTCTTGATGAGGTACTTTTGTGGTCTTTCCAGCTGTTGCAGGTGTCTTGTAAGGTACATCCCAAATGGGGTGTTGTATTCTATGATGGGTCTAATGAGTGATGAGTAGAGAGGCACAATAACCTCTTTTGTTCTAGATGCAAACCCTTTTGTGATAAGGTGGGCCACACAGAAGGATTTTCTAACCACCTTGGCAATATGATTATCAAAGGAGAGATTACTATCTACTTGGGTCCCCAGATCCCTTATTACATTTTCTGCATTTAGGGGACTACCACCTATGTGGTAGTTCATGGGTACTTTGTTTTTTCCAAAGAGGATGACTATGCACTTTTTGGCATTTAGTTTGAGGCCATGATTTTGACACCAGGTATCCGTCTCAGTGAGACCCTTTTGGAGGGTGTCTGTATCAGCCAGGGAATCAATTATGGCCCCTAGTTTGCAGTCGTCTGTGAACTTGGTCAGCCATAGTCCTCCTATGCTTGCCTGTACCTCTGAGAAGTATATACTGAACAGGAGGAGTCCTAGGACTGAACCCTGGGGGGGGGGGGTGCCACTTGTAATCGGTTTAGAGTCGGACATAGAGCCTGCAACTCTCACCATGTGGGTTCTATCCATGAGCCAGTTGGCAACCCATCTCGTGATATATGTGTTTATGTTCAAGCTGGTGAGCTTGTCTATAATACTAGAAAGGAGAATGGTGTTGAAAGCCTTTGCGAGGTCTAGGTAGGCTGTGTGGACCTCCTTTTCCTCATCTAATGCCTTGGTAACTGTCTCAAAGAAGTCCATCAGGTTAAGGAGGCATGATCTGCTCTTAACAAAGCCAAACTGAGTCGGGTCCAAGGTTTGGAAGTTCCCAATGTCTCTTAATGAGTTCCACCATGATGATGTGCTCCATAGCCTTGCAGACCAGGCTAGTCAGGCTTATAGGGCAATGGTTCCAGGGGTCCGTTGTGGCTCCACCTTTGTGGAGCAGGATAACTGTTGCTGTGCTCTATTCTGTGGGTATGTAGCCTTTAGAGAGGCCGAGTTTGAACATTGTGTTTAGGTGAGGTTTTAGTTCATTTTGAAGCGCTTGTAAGACACAGCCTGGGACACTGTCCGGTCCCATTGAAGCTGTGTTTTTGACTTTGGATAGGGCTATTTTAACCTGTGTGTCAGTGACTGATGGGGCCCTACATTCTTCTGGTATGGTTATCAGCCCTTTAGGGGGTGAGAGGGGGGTGAAGTTTGCACTAAACCTGTCTGCCAGAATGTTGGCAATATCAGTCAGTTCAGTGTATTTTGTGCCATTCTGCACTAACTCAGAGCAGATCTGAGAGTCTCCACTTAGGTTCTTGACATAGCTAAAGAATGCTTTGTGGTTATCTTTGGAGTCATTGGCAATTTTTCTTTCGAAACTAGCCTTGGATGATTTAATGAGGGATCATAGTTTCTTGCTGATACTGATCAGGGATGTCTTTCCTTCTTGGGATTTTACTCTTTTCTGTACTAGTTTCCTCCTTCTGTTGTATAGCTTGTTTATGGCAGGGGTCCACCAGACTGGTTTCCTTTTCTTGGAGGAGTGATTCTTGGTTTTACTTGGGATAGCACAATTCATGCATTCCTGCAGATGCTCATAGAGTGCCTTTGTAAAGGTTTCAGCAGCTTGGACAGCATTGTCCTTTAGCATGGGGGCTGTGAACCTTTCCACCTCGGTCTTAAATAACGTGAAGTTTGCTTTTGAAAAGTTTTTCACAGTGGTTTCCCTGACTGGGGGCAGAATGTGGATATCCAGAGTGATTAGTCTATGGTCTGATCTAACCAGCGAGGGGTTGACCTCCGGTGTGGAACACCGGTCGCCCATGTTGGTGATGACCAGGTCCAATATGTTGTTCCCTCTGGTGGGGGTGTTGACTAGTTGATCTAGGGCATTCGAGTTTATAATTACTAGGAAGTGTTGGGCAAGGGAGTTAGTACTTGAGTAGTTCTCCCAGTTTATGTTTGGGTAATTGAAATCACCCAGTATTACTTTGTTTGGTAGGACCTTCATATTTCCCAGTGTCTCCAGAAATGCGGAATGGGGGTCCTGGGTCATGATGGGTGATCTGTAGCAAGCTACAATTTGGATTGCAGTTTTGCCTGTTGTTAGTTGCACATGGATGATCTCTGATGCATTGTGCTGCACCACTAACATGGAGGTGTTGGTATCCTTGATGAATATGGATACACCCCCGCCTTTTGTGTTTCAGTCCTGGTTCTGTGCCTGAAAGGTATGGTATGAGTTATAGCCTAGTAGTGCTGGGGTGCTCTCAGGAGCCTTAAACTAAGTTTCTGTTACTGCACAGATGTCAGTGTTCTCCATACTGAGGAGTGCCTCAAGTGCGTACATTTTGAGGTTTAGACTTCTGGCATTGAGTCGCATTACCCTCAGTTTTTGGTTACTTGTGCTATTTATGGTGGTGGGTTTGTCTTTTGAGCCTTGCCTAAAAAAAGCACTATGGGGGCGGCAAGAGCCTTGGCCAGTATTTGAAAGCCTAAGGGTGACAGGTACAAGCCATCTCTTGCGAAGCAATGTGACTTGTCGAGCATGTCATCCCAGGTGGACGGATACTGGATCCCCTTTGAATGACACTAGAAACTTAGCCAATTGTTAAAATTGATAATTTTTTCTTTATACTGTGGCATCATTCTTGGTGAGGGCAGGATGCTACTCAGGGTCAGGATGATACCAGCCTGGGCTACATGATCAGAGAGCTCTTCCATGTCTCTTTTCATGTAGTTTAGGGAGGTACATCTCAGGTCATTCATACCAACCTGGACAATGACAAAGTCGTATTTGTACTTGTTCTGGAGTGACCTGAGTGCTTGTGTTATGTGGCGGATCCTGGCTCCCGACAGGCAGCTAACTGTAACCTTCTCCTTGTCCAGCCTAGATAGTGGGACATCAGTGTGCCTGACTACAGAATCGCCTATTTCTAGTGTGTTGGGTATGTTATCAATGTCTTCTTCTGTAAAGTACCTGTGCAATTTTCAGTGGTAAAAAATGTAGTTTGCAAAATATGTTTATAGTGTATAAATTTACCACACACAGTACTCCCATCAATGGTAAGTGTTAGCCAGTGATCCAATAGAAGGGTTACTGCCAGACTTAAAACCCCAAAATATTTGAACCATGGATGTTAAGTTGTCTATCTCGCCTTCATTCTTGCTGGATGGGTTCGGAGCCGACCTCGGCTCCGACTCAGCCACTCTAAAGCTCGAGAGTTGGTACCACCAGCTCGAGGCTCCCCTTATATCCCACAATGCTAGGCGAGAATTACCTCAGATCTCGTTTGCCGCTACAGCGATCGAGGTGTTGGTTTTCTACCGGCTTCTTGTTTAATGGAATCTCCCCCTCCTTCTCTCTAAAATCCCATTTTTTCTCCACAAGAACTTATAAGTTCTTCCCTCGGGCCTTCAGGCCTTCTTCCTCCATCCCCTAGTGGTGTGTGTGTGTTTTTCTCATAATTTAAACTTTGGTAGTTTGTTTTATTTTTTGAGTTTAAAATAGGATAGGGTGTAATCAGTGTGTTTGACTGGGTGTGTGTGATTACACTTTTCTAAAATGTCTAAAGACTCAAAGGTCTCAGGCTTCAAGAAGTGTGACTCGTGCTGTCAGAAAATGTCTCTGACAGACGGTCACACTTCTTGTGTCTACTGCCTGGGGCCTTTGCACCTGCAGGACTCCTGTGCTGTATGCCACGGCTTCAGCCCCAGGGTCCTGCAGGAAAGAAAAAAACAAACTGATTCTGAGAGGTTTACTCAAGCCTGAGGGTTCCCTTACTGTCTCTTCAGGAAAGCCCTCCAAGGCTTCTAGGTCCTCGGCTCCAGCTACTGAGCCGAGACCTAAGGCTACGAAACCTCCGTCTACATCGGCTCCGGCTGGAGCCGATGAGTCTCAGTCTACAGTTTCTGTGGTTTCCTCGGCTCCGGCTGGAGCCGAGGTATTAGAATTCCGTGTCGGCTCCGACCAGACCTTCGGAACCGACATCTAGGAAGAGGTCTAGGTCACCATCCCTTGGCTCCGTTCATTCGGCTCCAGCATCTCCTCTGCTGTCTGAAAGGAGCCATAGATCTCACTCCTCTAGGTCATCGAGGCTGTCGGACCATGACCTTCAGAGGGTAGTGAGTCGACTTCTTAAGTCCGAGGCACTGGCCCAAATGCTTCAGAGCCCGACTCATCAGTCGATGCCTGCCCTGTCCTCAATATGTTCCTCCTCCGACTCCGTTGAGCTCGGGCAGGCGTTGAACCGAGACTGTGGTAGCGTCGGAGCCGATACAATTGTCTTCGGCTCCATCGTCGCTCCGATTTCTTCCTTAGAAGAATCTCGGCCGGACTTCCATCGCCGGCTCCGAGGGGTGAGTGGCATCGGACCATTGTCTGACCCGCTCTCCCTCTCGGGGCTTGGCTGGTGAGTTCGGCTCCGACATCGGCCTCGGAGCCATCACTGTCGGTGCCGAGGGAGGTTTTAGCTTTTCGGGCGGGGACCTCTCGCTCTGCCTGTCTGGGGTGCGTTCGAGGTCATCCCGAGTCTGTTCGTACCTTGTTCTACTCCACAGTCGGCTCCATCTGCCCCCTCTTGGTTGCCTCAGGTCAAGTCGACTCACTCCCTCATCCCAGACCGCAGAGAGCCAGCTCCTCAGGAATCCCCTGTGGGATCTCATCCTCTTCGAGGCCTCTCCTGATTTGGCAGAAGAGGCCCTCGGAAGAGAAAGTGTAAGAGGAAACACATAGACTCACCTGAGTCCGTCACCTCTGACACAGATTTAGAGGATTCGAGGGTTCCCCGTTCCCCTTCTGAAGATGTCTCATTTGCAGACATTCTAGAAATCCTTAAGCAGAGGGGAAATTGGCCAGCCCTCAACCCTTCGGAGGATGAATCTGTGTACCTTGAGGCGTTTGGCTCTCGTCCTTCCACCTCCTGGGTGTCTCCCCCCTTTGACCCCCTCATGCAGGTGGTAGCAAAAAAGGCATGGACGGCTCCTGATTCAGTGGACCCCACTCACAGGAGACCCTCAAAATTCATTACAGCACCGGCAGATAAACAGTTTCTGACAAAAGGAGTTTCTGTGGATGCTATGGTGGTTGCTGCTGCCACTAAGAAAGAACTAGCTGATCCTTCAGTGCCTGTCCATCCACCTAACAAGGAATCTAGGTCCATGGACAGGTACGGGAAGCGGATGTTCTCGTCAGCGACATTTGCAATGCGTTCGCTGAACTACCTATGCCATTTTACTCGTCTTCAAAGGGACTTGATCAAAGAAGCGAGTGACATGTTGAAGGATCCTATGGCTGCGGGTTTTCAAGACAAGATGAACACTCAGCTGGCTACCCTGAACTCCATAGCCAACTCCTCCATGCGCCTCCTCTCTTATGCGGCTGATGGAGCAAGCAGGACCGCAGGGACAGGTGTGGCCTTACGTAGGCATGCCTGGATGCGGCTATGCAACTTTGCGGACCCCTTTAAAACGTCATTCACTAATTCCCCATTCGATGGATCATCTCTTTTTGGTCCTCAAGTGAAAGAAACCTTGACTAGGTGCGAGACAGATGGCAAGACTCTTTCTGCCGTCGGAGTCCATTTTTCTACTCCTTCTAGGCCTTACCCCAAAGGTCAGAAAAGTGGGAAAATGTGGTTCCGCAAACAATCTCAAGGGTCTTCACCTGATGCACAGAGTCGGTTCCCCGCCAGAGGCAGAGGCGGGAACAACAATGGTAGACGTCGCCCTAGATGCAGGGGGGGGTCCGCAGAACCAGGGCAATCGAGAAGCCTTCTCTGATAAGCCCTTTCAGCATCCCTGAGGTGTTGCCCGACTGCCCACCTTCGGAGGCAGTCGGGGGAAGATTGTCACTGTACCCAGAAGCCTGGCTATCCCTGACTCAAGACAAATGGGTACAGTCCATCATTTCCGAAGGCTATTCCATTCCCTTTGTTCGCATTCCAAACCAATCAAAAAAGTCCCTTCCAGATGTTCCACCCGCTCAAAGGGATCTTGCAGCTTTGGAAATTTCAAAGCTGCTTGCAAAAAGAGCAATTCAGCCAGTTCCAGCAGACCAGCAAGGATCCGGAATCTACTCAAGGTTCTTTTTAGTTCCAAAGAAAACAGGGGACTGGAGACCAATTTTGGATCTCAGTATCTTGAACAAGTCAGTCAAGAAAACAAGATTTCGGATGGTCACGCTGCAGTCCATCCTTCCCCTATTGGGAAAAGGAAACTGGATGTGCTCTATAGACCTTCAGGATGCGTACTATCACATAAAAATGAACAGACGCTCCAGAAGATTCCTCCGCTTCAGGCTGGGAACCAGTCATTTTCAATTCAGGGCCCTGCCCTTTGGTCTCACCACTGCCCCCCGGGTGTTTACCGAATGCATGGCAGTGGTAGCTTCTCACCTGAGACGTCAGGGATTCCAGGTGTTTCCATATTTTGACGACTGGCTCCTCACAGCTCCCACCAAGCATCTTCTTCTATTGGCCAGGGACTACACCTTTCGCATTTGTCAAAATTTAGGCATTTCAATAAATTGCGAAAAGTCTGTTTTGTCGCCTTGTCGTGTTATTACCTTCATAGGCGCAATTCTAGACACAGTCAACATGTCTGCGAGGCTAACAGATCAGAGAATAACAGACATACAAAAACTGGTCTCGCTCATCTTCAGCAGCAACAGAGTCAAAGCCAGGTTAGTTCTGAAAGTATTGGGGATTATGGCGGCTGCCATTCCTTTGCTTCCTTTAGCCAGATTCCACATGAGAATCCTTCAATGGATGCTCTTCACACAATGGTCATACCAGCAACTTCCGATGTCCCACACCATTATGATCACGCAAATATGCAGGAATCATCTTCTATGGTGGATGTCTTCCCCTCAGCTCTTATTGGGAAGACCCTTTGTTCCTCCCCCTCCGGTTGCTACACTGACAACGGACGCCTCCCTGATCGGGTGGGGGGGGGCATTATCAGGGCAGAACTGTCCAGGGCACATGGCAACCAGAAGAATGCCACTTGCACATAAATGTTCTAGAGATGAGAGCAGTGCTTTTAGCGTTGCAAGCCCTTCAAGACTCTCTTCCCTTGGGAACGATAGCAATCCAGACGGACAATATGTCCGTAGTGTGGTATATCAACAAACAAGGCGGAACCAGGTCCTACCCCTGTGTCGAGAAGCACTCAGACTGTGGCAATGGGCGATTTCTTCTCAGCGGTTTCTGATAGCAACGCACATCCCCGGGAAGTCCAATCAAATTGCGGACAAGTTGAGCAGAGCTATCCTCATGCCTCACGAGTGGTCTCTGAAAGACTCTGTTGTGAGAGAAATTTTTCTCAAGTGGGGTCAGCCTTGCTGCGACCTTTTTGCTACTCCCCAAAACAGCAAGTGCAGAGATTATTTCACCCTATTCCCTTTACCAGGCCAGCCCAGCAGAGACACTCTAGTCCAAGTTTGGCCCCGGGGACTTCTGTATGCATTTCCTCCTTCCCACTAATCTCTCAAGTGATACAGAAAGCTATCGCTCAGAAGGCCTCGTTGATCCTCATTGCTCCTTACTGGCCTCGACAGGTTTGGTTCCCCTTTCTGCATCATTTTCTGTTGGAGCGACCTTGGCATCTGGACCTAGTTCCAGATCTTTTGATCCATCAGTCGGGTCAGTTTCATCGCTCCCTTCCCTCTCTGAACCTCACTGCTTGGTTCCTCCAATTCCAACCTTAGCCAGGCTTCCTCAAATATCTCACTCTGTTCGAGATATTTTGATAGCTTCCATAAATCTTCCACTAGAAAGATTTATTTGAGTAAGTGGAAAGCGTTTCCTATTGGGCTCAAGGAAGGGACATAGATCCTTTCACTGCTTCCATCCAAATGGTCCTTGATTTTCTAGCTGAACTCTTCCATGCAGGTTCATCTCCTTCTACTCTTAAAGTTCAACTGGCAGCTATTTCTAATTTTCATGTGGGTATTTCAGAGTCTGCCATAATGTCCCACAAGCTTTGCAAAGCCTTTTTGAAAGGAGTTTTTCTACTCAGACCTCCTATAAGAAATCCTCCTCCTCCTTGGGACCTAAATTTAGTTTTTAGTTCTTTGATTCTTCCCCCTTTCGAACCTGCAGCCTCCTGTTCTTTAAAATTGCTATCATGGAAGACTCTCTTTCTGGTAGCTATTACTTCAGCTAGAAGAGTTTCAGAACTTCATGCACTCAGCTGTCGACCTCCTTATCTGTTGTTCCATAAGGACAGGGTATCTTTACGAACCAACCCGTCCTTTTTGCCTAAGATAGCCTCGGCGTCTAACCTAAATCAAAGCATTGACCTCCTGTGTTTTTTCCAGAATATTCCAATAGGTCTGAACAAAAATTACACTGGCTAGATGTTCATCGTCAGTTAAGGTACTATTTGGATAGAACCAAACAATTCAGAAAATCTGACCAGCTGTTTGTCTCCTATGCAGAAGGCAGAAAGGGACTTTCAGTTTCAAAGGTATCATTATCTAGATGGCTAACATCTCTGATTTCCCTTGTTTATGAAATTAGACACCAAAAGCTGCCTAACAAACCTAAAGCCCATTCCACCAGAGCTTTGGCTACTTCTGTAGCCTTCCAAGACAGACTGCCTATTGACACCATTTGTGCAGCGGCTACTTGGGCTACTCCTCACACTTTCATTTCTCATTATAAGTTGGATTTAGCTTCTAGGCATAGAGCTAACTTTGGTTCCACTGTTCTCAAGAGTCTGTTCCGTTAGGCCACCCGGGACAAGGTGCTAGGGACGCGGTCCCATCCAGCAAGAATGAAGGCGAGATAGACAACTTAACATATAGAAGTTATGTTCTTACCATAACGTTCCATGTTAGTTGTCTTCTTCTCGCCTTCTTTCTTAAGGCCCCACCCTCCTTCCCCCTGGCCTGGACAGACCTAGAGGAGTTTGATTGTGACCTCTCTTTCTACCACCTCTTTGCTATAGGTATATGCTCTGCTGTGCATATTTTCCTAGATCAGGCTTTAGGTCACCTTTCCTCTTCCCCTTGTTTATAGAGGTGGATTCTTTTTCCAGTTTTTTCTGGTTATATTATTAGCTGGGCCTAGCTCACAAATGAGATCTGAGGTAATTCTCGCCTAGCATTGTGGGATATAAGGGGAGCCTCGAGCCGGTGGAACCAACTCTCGAGCTTTAGAGTGGCCGAGTCGGAGCCGAGGTCGGCTCCGAACCCATCCAGCAAGAAAGAAGGCGAGAAGAAGACAACTAACATGGAACGTTATGGTAAGAACATAACTTCTATTTTTACCCCACCTAAAATGAATCTGTATTCTGTAGTAAGTAATGAAGATACCACATCATTACTAGGTAAAGTGGGAAAATATTGTTGTATACCCCCCAAAATATTTTGAATGCTGCTCCCATTAGTTGTTATAAATTGTAACAATAAATTATATGTTTGTTATGATAAGAGCACAAAGAGATTGCACTGAGTCACAATGTGCTTGCGACTAGCATCTATATGTTGCTTTGATCACTGTATGCAATCTTTTATTGTGCTTAGTTGTAACTCCCTCCCTCTGATTCTGAGCAAGTCACTTAACCAGACAGTGCTCCTAAGCTGAGTCTGAAAAAGCTCCATGTGGATCAGTGCTCAGTCTTGGTTGGTTAACAAATAACAAACTAATGGAACATATGCTAGAGCAGACTGTAAGAAAGTGGAGGTGCCTGTGGCAGTAATTACTAAGTAAACACATTTACATTAAACTAAACTAAACAAACATGCAAAATAAACTATGGTTCACATCCAATACTCTTAAAAAAATACAGAGTTTTTTTTTTAATATGAAAAGCATATTTGCTTTATTTTCTCTGTTTTTTTTTCAAACTCAGAAAAATACAAAATAGCAGAAATCTATAAGTAACAGAGTATAAACCTAATATAATTTCCAGGAAAGTATACTATCTTGGTGTGTACAGATAATTACCTCTCAAGTTTCACTTGAAGGTCATAATAATTAATTCACAACTAGAGAAGTATACTTTTGGAAAACATTCTCAGACTATATATTATCTTCTATGTAAAGATGAAGAAATGGTCACACACATTCTTTTTTTTTTCTGTCTGGCTTCTCTTTATGTTTGTTCTTTAATTAAACTGTAATCTGAGGAAGTAAGGTTACACCAGAGAAGTTCACTAATGCTAAGCCGTATCAGCTATACAAAGGTAAAGCAAGCCCCAAAGCCAACTCAGCAAGAGTATCAGATAACTAAGGATGATGGGATAGACATATGCAGACCATTTAAGAGGGGTAGTTACATTATGTAATGTATACAGTGTTCCCATTTCAGGATGTTGCTTGACTTGAAGTATACATTTGTAGGGAGGATTGTTACTCTATTTCATAGTATACTGATGTACATAACACTAGAACTTGCTTGACAAAATTACTTGCATTATGTAGAGCATAATTTAACACTCCAGATATCAGCAGCAGGAGGCCGTCCATAAAGTGGGAAATTGTGAAGTAAAATACAACTGATTTAGCCTGCAGTTTCTTTGACTTAACTCAAAATGTTGCTAAATAATAAAATGACTAGTTTTTCAGATCTAGAAATAAACAGAAGTCTGAAGAAAAAGTAGGTGGTTTTGTCAACAAGTAGCTCACAGGAAGCACATCTTATGGGCCTGTGAAAAGTGGGTGATATGCAGAAGGGATGCATATGTATAACAGTTCTTGGTACAGACAGTTCAGTTTTAAGAGTAATGAGACATTCACATAAACTGCATCTAAATAACAAAATGGTGTGTTTTTTGTAGGTATGCTTCTTAACTCATTAATACCTATGTGGTATGGAATGTCACACCTGTAGCAGTCTACATGTATCTTGCATTTTCTGAAAAATGAACTTAAAAAGCATTAGATAAACAAATGTAAATATTTTGTGAACAATAAAATCTATTAAAACTATAGAACTAGAAATGTTATCAGTAAGAAGTATCCGTTACAGTGATAATAGTCAGTGCATTCAGTCTTTCCATAAATACTATATTACAATGCACACATCCCCAAATTATATATTTTACTAACAAATTGCCATATATTGGAAGCTATGTTATCTAGACATACATTGTTGATTTTGTTAACCAGACATAGGAGTTGAGATATTTACAGAAATATGAAAACATATGCTTAATTGTATAATTAGAAATATAAAATGTACCAAATATTTCTAAAGATGTTCAATTTACAATGCAAATATCAAAGACAGTTTTATTCAAGAACATCTAAGGTTTTACCTGATGTCTTGCAGCAGTTTTTAAGCCACTTATTTTTTGAAAGTACATATGAAATATTGTTTATTTTCATAATTAATAAAACACAACTATCCATATCTCAGGTATAATGCGATATAAGTGCACATTGAATTAATTTTCCTGTCTCCCACCATGGCATTTCACACCATATCCCTCAGTAACACATAGGGCTCTAAGCTATGAAAATATGAATATAACTATGAAGATATGAATAACTGACAAAGTAATTTATTAATTTCTCTACTGCAGAACATCCTAGATTTACAATCTTAATGGGAGTTTATTAATAACTCTTTACACCTTCTAATACTGACTATTATTAGCTGGCAAGTTACTTGGTTAAAGAAGCCAGGCCCAAAAAAGGTCTGGATGCCATAAGGAGCTATATCTGTATGTTGCTATTTATCTGCTAAAAGGCTCAATATGCCATGAAACCAAACAAAATATGTTATTCTTATCATACATACATCTTTTATTTATGTAGTACTGTATTTCCTGTATCACTGGAATTTTTAGAATTATTTTACAAAAGGCCTGATGAGGAGCACCATACTAATGTGATTTTATTTTTCAGCTAAGGTACATCCTTCTCATGAAGTATTTTTCCCTCACACTGTGGGTTTTTGTCATTTTTTCCCTTATCCATTCTTTCCATTTTTCTTAAAAATTGAATGCTTAAATGACTGTTTCTTTCAGACGTTATGGAAAATGTTTGTACATTTTATATTCCCTTTGACTTAAGAATTTTCTCATCTCTGAGAAGACTTCTACTTTTTTTTTTTTTTAATACAGAAAGTTAGTAAACTATTTGATTGTGTAGTGAGTAAATGTTTTAAGCAGCAGACATTTCTCAGGATGTTAAGCAGAAATGTCATATTTCCTGTCTTTCATGCTTGAGCCGACAACCCAGTCACAGCTTAAAATTTAAACCTGCAGTGATTAATATATTGTCTGAGGAAGAAAATATTTGAGTAAGAATGCATTTCAACTCATTAACTTGGTTTTATGGCTGCCAATGGAAGGCAAAGAAGATAAAGCAAAAACATTTGATGTATGCGTTTTTCCTAGGACAGAGGTCTGAAATGCGATGAGTAGTATGATGCAAAATTATAAAGACAAATTCCAAAATAAAGCAGAGTGTAGAATGAGATTTTATGGAAAGCTCACATTGTATTTTCTGCTTCTTACCATAGCATATAAGGTTCTACTGATTCTATACTCCATTGCAGAACTGCCTGTTTGTGTTGCATTTGTTAATTATCTCTTCGGATGATTGCATTTTTATGGGAATATATAATTATACTACCTGTTTTTCATAAACATTTTTTTTAATTTTCTTATTTCTACTTTGTGTAACTAATCACTCTGTCTACTGGTTTGCCACAGTCATTAGTAAAAAGGGTTTCAGGGCCAGCTCATTTTCCTAGTTAGCAGATAAGAAATTAAATAAAAGTGCCAAATAAAAGGTGAAAGCACTAAAGCATAATCTATTTATATTTAGCACTATAAGGATCATTACGTGAGGAGGAAAATGTACTCTGGGAAGAGCAAACGTTGTACTAAGCATTTAGTGGACCTTTAAGAAACTCTGTTAGCACTTTTGATTTAAACATATTTGATCAATATCACTCAAGAAATGCATGATATCCTTTTGGATTATAAGCAAAGCATTTCTTATTACTGCATTGTATACGGATGTTTTAAACCAAGCATTTTATGGAAATAGTTCATTGTGCAATGCAGCTAGATTTTAGTAATAATGCTAATATTTGTCCTTTCTCCATGCAGAGTGATAAAGTCTTAATTAGAAATAGGCAACCTATATTTGACTAGCTGATCCACGGAAAGGAGAAGCAGGTGGAGCAGTGAATGGCATGATTCATGTGTGTTTTACTCTGGATAAATCAGGTGGGGTGATGGATGTTCTTCAACCTAAAGTTTGAACCAAATCTGGTGGCTGTCGGGATGTCATGCTAAAAACAACTGGAAACAGGTACTAAAACCCATCCCTAAACTGTACAGTACTGTAACCATAAAGGTTTTCCATCAGGAACTCTATACCTAGCACAGGAAAAGGAAATGCCTTATCATATATTTATTCTGGGGTTGTGTTTCCTCAAAGGTGTGCTTATGATACTTTTGCCAAGGCCAAAATTGCTGAACACTAGAGAAAAAGTAAGGCAGAGATGTAGTCTTGAAAGTGCATTTTGCTCTTTCTTTGATATGCAGTGATCTCAGACTCAGTACATGTACTATGTTGGGGGTGGAAGTCCTGTTAAAAATGTAGTTTTGTTGCTGTTTTTCTGAAATATATCAGATTATTATACATATGGGCAGTTTGCTTTCACAGTAATAGTATGAGTATGTTTAGTTTTCATATTTTGCATTTTGTGGTGACATAATGAACCTTCCTAGGCATACAGAATCACATACATGTGCTAGGGATCCAGCAAAGCAAGTACTGTGTATTACTGTCATGAGAGAGCAAAGAGAATGTGGGCATTCAGAATATCCTGGCTTCTCCCAAATCTATAAAAGAGACAATTATTCCTCCTACAATAAGAGGAGGAGATTAGTCAGATGATATCTGGATGCTCCTGTAACTAGGAAAGGTACAGGAGGAGAAAGAATATCATTATGGGAAGAAAGAGAAAGAAAATATATGAGAAGGCAAACAGAAAGCTGCACCAGTGGAGGAAAGGGATGATATCCTGATTACAACTCAGTAAGAATAGGTTTAATTAGCAACTTGTATGTTTAATTCACAGCAGAAGATGAGCATGATCATAATAGAGGGAAGAGGTTGGTCCTGACCAGTTTTAGCTGATGCTCCCAGAAATGATCCATGCTGGGGGACAGGAAAACAGTCATACATTCAGGGGCTGGCGCAAGGAACAATTCTGGTGGGACCACCCAAGCTGGAGATGGTAATGTGGTCCTTGATGTGAGCATGACATGAGATGTAAGAGGAGCAGGGGTAGTTCCTACGATGATTCAGCTGTACACTGCACCACCCACAGAGATGGGTCAGGGCCATTCTCAAAATAGCTCTCATTCCTGGGATGTCAGTAAGAGCACCAAACTCACCAATGTTTGCCTGAATGATAGCATTCACCCTAGGGAATCTGCAAAAGGTACTTACTGCACCCTGTGGAATGAATGGGCTGAAGTCTGGCCCAGGTCCTGATCCCAGATACCTCTACAGATTATTTGGTGCAATGTAGTTCTGATTAGATCTTCCAGAGAGAACATTCACCTGCTCCAGTGGTTCCTCCTTTGCACACTGTTGGAGCAGTGCATTTGAACTACTTATCTATATTGTCCTCCTAGAGTAGGGGACCAGACAGGCAAAGAAAACATGCTTGTTCTGTGTTACATTCTCCCCATGGAGCTCAAATAAGTCCTTACAGAGCCCACAAAGGAAAAGTTTGGGCAACAGGAAGCACATAACTCGCCATTGGAGTCACCTCCCAGAAATAAATATCACCAAAGGGGAAGCTACACCCCCACTCCCCTCATGAGGACTCCATATTTGGTGTAATTCTTGAGATGATACAACAGAGGGAATCATGTCTCATTGACCCCACTTCCACTGAGAAAGAGATTCTTCAGGAAGCTTGTAGATCTGCTCCTCAGCAGCATGGGTGGTTCTTCCCCAAACAAATTAATGGATATGGTGAACATAAAAGCTTGGCGGTGGTCTGATATAGTAGAGTCAATGCCCAGAAAATACAACAGAGTGTTTTGGACCCTTAAAGGTAGGCCACATTGAAGTAAGGGATCACTTGTGAACTCCAGTGTGGTTTCTGAGGTCACCAAATGACAGGTTCCGGAACATACCTCTCAACTGTCCAGATTTTCACAGAATGTCCATACTTTTGCCTCATATTTTTGGTCCGTTCCTCATAAAATGCGTCATTTTCTGAACATCATGGGGATGATCTCAGAGTGAAGTCACTAAATAATCACATGCATTTGAGTTTCAGACTTCAAATCCTTTGGATAATTCATGTTAAGATAAACACTGTTATTCTATCAAGTTTGAAAGCGCAATATTTAAAATAGGTCCCTATTTTTAGGCTGTTGTCCCCCATTATGTCAGCCTTTGCCCAGACTTCATGCTCTTAGAGGTGAAGAGGTATGCTGTGGAAGATACCCAAGCTACCTATCCCCCAGACAAAGATTCATGGGTGAAGGACAATTTAGGAAAGGATGTCTCCAAATAAAGTACCTTCCATTAGGGAAATAAATTGCTAGGAAATAGTGGTATATTGTATTGTTAAAGTAAATTTTGCAGTAGGCTACAACAATAGAACACACCACTGTCAAGCACTCACAAAATTAAACTGGTTACAACTAACACCTCACCAATCTCTTTCTCGGCTAACTACAATACAGACCTCAATATGAGCCAGAAATGTGATCAGCTCTTAAACTTAATTCAACACTCGTCCCCAACAGACTTTTCTTCACTCTAGAGAATAATCACTATTTACTATCACCAAATCATCTAATACTACAGGTGACCCACTATATTCACATACTGCAGCTAAACTATGGAGGCATATCCCACTACCACTGAAATCTAGTTGGAGTGCAAACCCAAACTTAACTTATCAAAGCAGTGGATCTGCTACTGTATATCGCCAGGATAAATACCACTGCAATCAGCTTGCCATATTGTCAAACCATTTCTCATCACTTAGAATCCTCTGTCCCACAATCGGTCTTCACCAAGACCTGAATACTTTCACTAGCAAGTCTGAGACATATATATAAACTTCCTAGAATGTGCCAGTATTTCAGTGGGAGAACACTAAGGTTTATTAATCCCTCAGAAAATGCTATGAGTTGTTACAGAAGGATTTTCCAGAATCTACACCCATTCCTCCTGTTCTGTCTGTTGTAGAAGATGCTTGTGTTACTGCCAGCAATTTTTCTGATAGTCAGCCAGCAGGCACTAAAAAGGAAGATAGGATATATAAAGTTTCTCAGTCTAGATTATATACACTATTCCCATACCTATGTCAGTAACTATAGCTTTAGTTGATATCACCCTGCTGCTAAATGCAGCTAATTCCAATCCTACTATTTCTGATAAGGAAGGAAAACTTATTGATTAGTATGGGGAAATATTTTGCTTCTGCAACTTTGATGTTCAGAATTTTTGTATTGCCAGACTTATATATTAAATGTTTGTCCTGAATAAACTGTAAAGGTATGAGGAATGTTTTGTCTGCAGTTTCTTCTTGTGAGGAAAAATCTGCTTCAAATTATTTAATTTCTTCTATTGTTCAAGTCATTACTCATTGACACTGGTACTGTTTTCAGGAGGTTTGCAGGGCTGTGTTCTCAGAACCTCTCAGATGATATTAAAAATCAGAATTAAATTATTCTTTGGATAGAGATAGTTTTTGGCTCCTCTGCTGCAGAGATGATGAAAATGTCTGATGAAAGGGGTAAGCTGATATAGGGAATCTATAAGATATTTTTAGCCCTCCTGTTCCAAATTTTCCGAGGGATTCTCTAATCCCACATTCAGTTTTGGTAAGAAACAAAATAAAAAGTCTTAACAAAATGCAGGTAAACAGATGTTTAAGAAGAAATGGCAAGGGGATTCCAAGATGAATTCTGGAAATTTCCAAAACCAAGGACAGTATAATAAGCCAAAATGAGTATTTAAGAGACTTTGTCCCCCCCTCTCTCCCTGGCACCCCCTTTTGTCTTTCATAGAGTCAAAATTTCCACTTTTCTTTTTGGCAACAAATAGTTTCAAAGAAACTGGCTCTGAAGATCATTCCTCAATGTTACAGATGGCAATGTGAGGAAACTCCTTTATGGGAATAATTCCTCATCAGACCAGACTCTTTTATTTCCATCTGTTTTTCTCACATGCTGTGCCAGGGAGCATTAGAACCAATTTCACTTCCCAACTGGGAATGTGGTTTTATTCATGGATGTTATTAGAGCCAAAAGAAAATATTAGAGACCATTTCTGCATCTTTCTTTCCTAAACCTGTTTGTGATAGTACCCAAACTGAAAATGATGTCACTTCACAACCTGTTACCTCTTCTTCCTCATTCAAATTTCCTAGTAACACTAGAATTAAAAGATGCGTATCATCACATCCTACTTATTCAGATTTCAGGCATTTCTTAATATTTCATGTGTTTGGATGCATTATTAGTTCTCTGCCTTACCCTTTGGACTATCCACTGTGCTAAGAGTTTTCACAAAGTGTCAAGCTCCAGTTATAGGTCATTTCAGGCTACAGGATATTCATATTTTCCATATTCAGACAAGTTGCTCATCTTTGCAGAGTCTTTTTCAAAGTGTTAGGAATCTCTCTATTGGCTGAGAGATCTCTTACATAAGTCGGGATTCCAAGAAAAAAATTCAAGTCCTTCTTGACCCCTCACAGGATTCTCTTTCTGGGATGTCAACTAGATACTACAGTTCAAACAGCTTTTCTCCCAGAGGAAAAAAATAGATCTATATCTATATCTATTTCTAGGGTTTTCAATTCAGACTTCAGTCACTGCCAGGGAATACTTCAGGATTTTGGGTCTCACGACTTCTATGATTGTCATGACACCCCTGACAAGATTCCACATGAGAAAGATCTAGTGGTATCTGAAATCTCTTTGGTGTCAGCACCAACACCCTTTGCCTTTTCAAATCCTAGTGCTGGGGTTTGTCTGAAAAAAAAAACACATGGTGGAGATGGCAGATATCCCACAAATCCAGGTTTCCACTTCTCCCTCCCTGTTCAAAGGCAGTCAGTCACCATAGATTCATTGGACTTTGCTTGAGTAGTTTCAGGAGGGATGAAAGTGCAAGATGTGTGGGACACCAAGGACAGATGCAAGCACATAAAAGATCAAGACACCCAACTTTCTAAATTATTTTAGGTTCCAAGGACCTCTTCAACTAGTTACAGAGTGGTGCATCACAAGCAAGGGGGAGCCAGGTTTTAACCCCTTTGCAGGCTAGCCATGTTAGCTTGGGATATAGCTTCTAAGCACAATCTCACTCTACAGGCATCCGTTCTTTCAGAACAAAATAATCTGGCAGACAGGCTGAAAAGGACAATGGCAGACAGTCACAAATGGAATCTAGATCAGGAGTCTTCCAAGATTTGAACCATCTGTGAGGAGTTCCTCAAGTAGACTTCTTTACCTTCTCTCCTGTTGTTTTGGAACCCTCAGATCTGAGATCCTTGGGGTGTTCTCATTGGATCCGAAGACAATTCATTTTTTGACTCCAGTAATTTCCCTAAGTCATCTGGCTCTGAGTCTTTCTGAGCCTGAGGACTCCTGGAGCTGAAGCTTCAGCACTGGATCTGGGGAAAAAAAGAGTAAACTTCAATGTTATCAGAGCCATCCCTGATACTTGGAGCTGGACAGCTTGGGTCCAACTCCTTCCTCAGGTGGAGAGCTTGCAAGGCTACAGGAGCTAATTGTTCACTAATTATCGGGTCCATTTCTGTTGACTTCAGTTTCACCTGGGTGCTCTGCCTTTGAGATTGTGGAGAGTGCCTTCTCTTTGCCTAGAGAAAGGACATCCCTGCCCTCCTTGGATCAGAAAACTTCACCTCCTTTGGTTGCCTGCTCTGTGTCTCATTCATTTCACCAGGACAGCCATCCCAATGAAGTCTCCTGTTGGTCCCTCAGGACATCCTCCACTCTTCTGATATCTTCTTAGACCACCCCACTTAGGAGGTCCATCAGAAGAGGATGTATAAAAGAAAACACCTAGATTCCCCTCAGGAATCTCTCACTGAGGACACTGATTTCGATGAAGGGGAGGAGTCCCCCAGATGTCCATATGAAGAAGTTTTATTTAGAGACATCCTAAAACTTTTAAAATAGAAAGGTGGTTGGTTTTCTGATACCCCTCCCAGGAGGAATCAGTGTTCCTGGAGGCTTTCGAGTCTGGCCCAGCCACTCATTGGGTGACTCCTCCAGCTGAAAAAATGATAAATCTTATTTATTGCCAGGTGTGGAAGGAACTGGATACTGTGGAGCCTGTCTCTAAATGACCTGACAAAATTTTAGCTCCCCCAAAGGACTGAGCACACTGGTGCAAGGGGGTCCCAGCTGATGCCATGATTGTGGTGGCAGTCACCAAAAAAAAAAAAAGATTGCAGAGCAGAACTCATCTGTCTATGCCCTTAACTGGGAGTCCAGGGCCTTAGACAGATTTGGTAAGTGTGTGTATGCTTCAGCAACTCTTGCACTTTGTTTGCTGAATTACTTCACACATTTTACAAGATTACAAAGAGATTTGGCTAAAGAACTTTCCAAATCTCTTTCTGGGTCCATGTCTGCCAAGGATCAAAATAGAGTCTCCTCACAACTAGCTACCCTCCATTCAGTTTTAATGTGTCCATGAGGCTGATCTCTCATGCCACAGAATGTACCTTATGGGCGGTGGGTTCCGGCATAGACATTAGGAGACATGCCTGGATGTGATTATGTAATTTTGTGGAGCCCTTTAAGTCTTTGTTCATCAATGCTGCCTTTGATGGATCTTCCTTATCTCTGGCCCAGGGTAAAGGACATGCTGTCCAGATGTGAGCAAGAGAGAAAGACCCTGTCTGCTGTGCACAAATGTTTTTCTACTCCTCAAAGACCTTTCTTTCGGAATCAATGGGGAGGTAGAAAAATGAGGTTTCACAAATCCCAGGGTCATTTTCAAGACTCAAATGGAAGATGCCTTCCCTGTGACACAGGTGGCCTACAAAACTAGGGCTTCCACGATTCCTTCTCAGACAAGCCCTACCAGTGTTCCTGAATGGAGGCCCGACTGGTACCTTCTACAGGCAGTCAGGGCTGTTTGTCTCTGCACCAAAGAGCCTGGCTATCTATAACAAAATATTCCTAGGTGCAGAGAATTATATCCAGAGGTTATATCATACCATTTTCCCAAATTCCCTCTACACAAATGAAAAATAATCCCCAATAGTCAATCCAATCAAAGAGAAGCAGCAGCATTAGAAATAGAAAAGCTTCTAGAAAAAAAGAGTCATCCAAGAGGTCCCCCCAGACCAGAGAGGATCTGGGAGCTATTCAAGATTCTTCTTGGTACCAAAAAAGACAGGGGACTTAAGGCCAGTCCTGGATCTCGGCAAACTAAATTGGTTCATGCAATATTCATGGTTCTGGATGGCCATGGTTCAGTCCATTTTACCTCTGTTGCAAAAGTATGATTGGATGTGCACAAAAGATCTTCAGGATGCATACTATCACATCAAAATGAACAGGTTCTCCAGAAAAAATCTGCCATTATAGCTGGGAGCCAGTCATTACCAGTTCAGAGCACTGCCCTTTGGTCTCCCTACAGCCCCCAAAGTGTTCACCAAATGCAAGGCAGTAGTAGCATCTCACTTGAGACTACTGGGATTCAAAGTGTTTTTATACCTAACCAGGCATCAATTCCTGCAGGCAAAGGGCTATTTGCTCCATCTGTGCATCCATCTACTCATCACAATCAATTACAACAAATCACAACTCACACCTACACAGAGTCTGGAGTTCATAGCTGCTCGTCTGGACACAGTCAATCAGATAACCTCTCTTCCTCCTGTTTGAATCCAGATGTTGAGATACCAAGTCAGGAAAGTAACACAAAATTCTTCTCTACTAGCACAACTAATTTTACAAGATTTGGGATCCATAGCAGCTGCTAACTCCCTCATTCCTTTGGCCAGGTTTCACATGCAAATACTTCAATGGACCCTGTCAAGCCAATGGTCCATTCTTCAGTACCCTTTAACTGCTTCAGTCAAAATTACACAGGCATGCAAAAGGTATCTTCTTTGGTAGATTCATTCGAGTGAATTTTCTCGAAGGCCATGGCCATGGCCATGGTGACCAAAGATGCCTCCCAACTAGTGTGGGGCACATTATTTAGGAAAGACAGTCCAAGGTGTGTGGTCACCCTCAGAGGCCAAGATGCATATCAATATCCTACAAATGAAAGCAGTTTTCCTAGTGTTGTAAGCCCTTCAAGAATTCTCCCATCTTATCCTATTCAGACGGACAGCATGTCAGTAGTCTGATATATCAACAAATAGGGAGGAACCAGGTCTTACCTGCTTTGTCAAGAAGCAATCAGAGTGTGGCAATGGGTGATCTCTTCCGGTTGCTCTCCAATAGCAATGCACATTCAAGGGAAAACCAATGTGACTGCAGACAAACTAAGCAGGTCCATTCTGATGACTCATGAGTGGTCTCTCAATGTGAAAGTAATGGAGAGGTTTTCTTTCTATGGTGCCAGCCATGCTAGAACTTTTTGCGTCTCCCCTGAACAGCAAATGCAGCAGGTTCTTTGCCCTGATCCCTCCAATGGGGGTGTCACTGGATGATGCTCTAGTCCATGAGTGGTCCTCCGGTCTTCTCTATGCTTACCTACTGTTGCTTCTCATTCCCAAATTTCTATAGAAAGCATGCAGGTTGAAGAGCAAAGTTATCCTCATTACCCCCTTTTGGCCTTGTCAGATTTGGTTCCCATTCTCTGGCCTCATCTCCTACATCTCCTCTGGGTACTAGATCCAACTCCAGAACTTCTGTCTCACCTGTGAGGGAACAACCCATCCAGATATACTAGGACTCAAAATGACTACATGGTTTCTCTAGTTTTATTAATTTCTAGATAGTTCAGGCTGTCCACCCCAGTCAGTCATATTGTATTATCTTCTCAAAAAGCTTCTGCTAGAAGGATTTACAAAAGTAAATGAAAGAGACTTGTATTCTGGGCACTTAAAAGGGATATTGACCCCTTTCTGCCCCTGTACTGGCTATCCTTGAAATTTTAACTTCCATTTTTAGTGAAGGGGCTAGATTTTATACTGTTAATGTCTAGTTGTCTGCCATTTCAAATTCCCACCTAGGCAAAAATAACTCTACTTTAACTTCTTCTAAACTATGTAAAGCCTTTCTCAAAGGGGCCTTTTTACTTAGACTTCCTTTAAAAGATCCTACTCCTCCTTGGAATTTTAATGATTGTGCTTCAGGCCCTGACTCAAACCCCTTTGAACCATCAGCCAGGTCTGATCTAAAGTTTCTGTCTTGGAAAACTATCTTTCTGGTCACTATTACATCAGCTAGACTATCATCTGAACTCCAGGGTCTATCTTCCAAATCTCCATACCTGGTTTTCCACAAAAACAGGATGTCCTTGTGGACCAACCCATCTTTTTTGCCTAAGGTAATTCCTGAGTCCAGCATTAACCAGGTCATTAATCTTCCAGTTTTTTTTTCCAAACTTCTCGAATAAGGGAGCGTACATGTTAAATCTTTTGGATATGCATAGACAACTTTGTTTTTACCTCCACAGAACCAAGGATTTCAGGAAAACTGAACAGTTGTTTGTTTCCCCATCTTCTAACAAATTGGGCAAGCCAGTTTCCAAAGTTACTTTGGACAAATGGATAACTGACTGTATCTCCTTTGTCCATAGTAAAAGAGGATTATCCTTGCCTTAGCCCACTAGAGCTCATTCCACAGGGTCTTTTGTGGTTTCTACAGCCTTTTGGTCAAGGGTCTCCAAAGATGACATTTGTGCCGCTGCAACTTGGACTAATGCTCACACCTTTATTGCTCATTACAAATTGGATTTGGTTTCCAAGAATAGAACTGCCTTTGGCTTTGCAGTACTCTGGAATATCCTTTCATGATAGCCATGCAAGCTTCAAGTAGCTGGGGACTATGTCCATCAGCTCAGGAATGAATGAAAAGGACAACATCAAATAAAAAAACATTATGCACTCACCACAATGTTCCAACTGTATTGTTCATTTGCATTCTTCCTCAACTTCCCATCCACCTCTCCCCATCTCTTTGCATCTGGAAAGACCTAAGAGTTCTCTCAGGGACTATTAATTCCATGTTTGATCTCCAGCTTCCTTTTCTTATTCTATCTTTATTAACTTCTTTAAGATGTGGTCCCTTTATAGGGACAGCAAACTCAGTTTGAAGTATGTCAGTTTGGCAGGGCATAATGGGTAAAGGGAAGAGATTTACAATTTTGGATCCAAGGATCTGGTAGAAGTGGCCAAGTTTGATCTGAGTCTCAGATCCATACCCATCAGTTGAGAAAGAATGAAAATGGACAACACAGATGGACTGTTATGGTGAGTACATAACTTTTTTTTCGGAGTCTTTCCTGGAACCTCCTACTGGAGAGCCCCCTTGGAAGTATACTTGTAAGAGGAGGCACTTAGACTCCACAAAAGCCCTTAATTGAAGACATTGACTTTGATGAAGGGGAAGAGTTCCCCAAATCACCCTTTGAAGATGTCTCTGTCAGTGAAATACTCAAACATTTGAAACAGAAAGGTGGTTGGTCTTCTGACCCCATTCCTAGGAGGAGTCAGTGGTTCTCAATGCTTTCAGAGCTGGCTCAGCTACATCTTGAGTAGTCCTCCTGATAGATGAGATGGTGAACCTCATCTCCTGAGGGTCTTGGAGGGATCTGGATGTCATGGAGCCTGCCCCCAAGAGGCCAATTAAACATCTTGTTGTGCCAAAGGATAGGGCCCATTGAAGCAAGGGTCCTCCAATGGATGCAATAGTGGTTGCAGCAACCACTACAAAAGAACTCACAGAACAGAGTCCAACAGTCTATCACCTGAAGAGAGAGAGAGAGTCCAAGGCATTGGACTGATTTGGGAAGCACCTTTACTCTTCAGTGACCTCTGCCCTGAGGTTGCTGAACTATTTGGCACATGTTATGAGATTTCAAAGGGAATGGATCAAGCAATTTTCCAATGCCTTCTCAGGGTCCATGTATGTGGAGGACAATGAGATAGTTTCTTTGCAACTGGCCACCCTGCATTCCCTACTGAATGCTTCTGTGAGGCTAGTTTCTCACACTTCAGAGGGACCTTCAAGAGCTGCTGGTTCAGGAATTTCTATAAGAAGGCACATCTGGATGAACCTTTGTGGTTTTGCAGACCCCTTCCAGATTTCATTCATCAATGCTCCTTTTGATGGATCAACCTTGTTTGGTCCTAAAGTGAAGGAAACTCCCTCTAGGATCAAGCAGAATGGAAAGACGTTATCTGCCATGGGAATTTATTTTTCTACCCCTAAAAGGACTTTCTCCTAGAAACAGAGAGAAGGCAGAAAGATGTGGTTCTGAAAAATACAAAGGTCTTACTAGACTCCTATAGAGACAGATCTCCCTGTGGCAGAGGGAGGAACTCTAATGGAAGACATTGCCACGGCAGCAAAGGTGGTCCATAACATCAGAGCTTCAAAGATCCCTTTTCTGAGAAGCCCTTTCAGCGCCCTTGAAGGGCTGCCCAACTGCTGCACTTTAGAAACAGTTGAGGGCACTTATCTCTGCACCCTGAAGCCTTGACAGCCATTACAAAGATATTTGAGTATATAGAATAATGTTCAGAGGTTATTACATACCATAGTTCCTTCTATCTCTACAGCAGAATAAAAAAATTTCCAACATTCCACCCAGTTAGAGGGAAGCAGCATCCATAAAAATAGAAAAGCTGCTGAGAGAAAGAGTCATCCAAGTGGTCCCCCGAGACCAACAAGGATCCAGAACCTATTCAAGATTCTTTTTAGTACCAAAGAAAACAGGGGACCTAAGACCAATTTTGGATCTCTGCAATCTGAATCATTTTGTAAAGCATTCAAAGTTCCAGATAAGCACAATTCAATACATTATGTCACTACTAAGGAAGGACTATTGGATGTGCTCCATAGATCTCCAGGATGCATCCTAGCTTATTAAGCTACACAGTTGCTCCAGGAGATACCTACATTTCTGGCTGGGAGCCATTATCTGTCAGTTCAGATCCCTGCCCTCTGGTCTCACCACAGCCCTCAGGGTGTTCACCAAGTGCATGGCAGTGGTCGCAGCTCACTTGAGACTGTATGGATTCTTTATGTTTCCTTACCTAGATGACTGTCTCCTTTCTGCTTCCATAGGTTCATAGGTAGGTACTAGGCTATTGGCCCGAGGGCCTATATAAGCCTAGCCAAAAGGTACCCTGGCTTTTGCCACCCAAGAAAATTATTTTCCTGTGCCACTGTTGAGCAGAGCCACAGAAGTGATCCCCGGGGTAAATTTCCTATCTCCCATCCAATCATCAAGATTTTTCTTGAAGAGTGTTAATGGGAGCTTTGTTTGATATAGATAGGTAGTTTGTTCCAGAGTATGGGAAGTCTCTGGGACAGGAATCTATGCCTCCAGCATGTTCTGTTTATTGTGGTGACAAGGTTTAGGTCCCTAGAGCATGTAGCTTGGAGGGACTGGGATTTCTTTAAGTGGAGCATGTCCAAAAGCTCTGGGTTTGACATAGCTTTGTGTGTTAGGCAGAGATTGCCTCTGAGTAGGCAATATGTGACGGAGTAAAGCTGCAATTTTTTGAGACGGTCTGCGTAGGGCATCAGTTTGAGGCCAGTAATCCTCTTTGTGAGGTATTTCTGTGGCTTTTCCAGTTGTTGTAGATGTCTTGTGAGGTACATACTAAAAGGGGTCTAATGAGTGATGAGTAGAGGGGAACAATGACCTCTTTTTTCCTGGATGAGAAACCTTTTGTGATGAGGTGTGCCACGTAGAAGGATTTCCTGACTACTGTGGCCATGTGATTATCAAAGGAGAGGCAACTGTCCATCTGTGACCCAAGGTCTCTTATCACACTTTCGGTGTTAAGTAGACTACCGCCAATGTGGTAGTTCATGGGTACAGAGTTTTTACCAAAAGGGATGACAATGCATTTTTTGGCATTGAGCTTGAGGCCATGGCTTTGACACCAGGCATCTGTCTCAGCAAGACCCTTTTGTAGGATGTCCACATCTTTTGGAGTTTTGATTATGGGTCCTAGTTTGCAGTCATCTGCGAACTTCATTAGCGAAAGACCTTCTGTATTAGCTTGTACTTCAGAGAAGTAGATAACAAACAGGAGAGGACCCAGGACTGAACCCTGTGGTACTCCACTTGCTACTGGTCTGAAGTTGGATTTGGAGTCTGCTACTTTCACAGTGTGGGTTCTGCCAGTGAGCCAGTTGGCAATCCCATCTTATGACATAGTGATTTGTACCTAGTTTAGTGAGTTTATCTATAATTCCAGAGTGGGAGGTGGTGTTGAAAGCCTTGGCGAGATCTAGATAGGCTGTGTGAACCACCTTACCCTTATCTACGACTTTGGTGACCACTTCAAAGAATTCTATCAGGTTTAGGAGACATGATCTGCCTTTTACAAACCCGAATTGGGTGGGGTCCTGAGTCTGGAGATTATCAGTGTCATTGTTTATAAGTTCCATGATGATACATTCCATAGCCTTGCAGACGAGGCTTGTCAGGCTAATGGGGTGGTAGTCTCCGGAGTCCGTGGTGGCTCCCCCTTTGTGGAGTGGGATAACCATCACTGTGCATCATTCAGTGGGCACATAGCCTGAGGTGAGGCCATGCTTGAGCATGATACTTAGGTGGGGTGCCAGTTCGTTCTGTAGTTCATGTAGAACGCAGTCTGGGATGTTGTCAGGTCCCATGGATGCTGTGTTCTTGGCTTTGGAGAGTGTGTTTTTACCTGTGCAGCCGTGATTACAGGAACTTTGCATTTCTCCGGTATAGAGATCGGCCCTTTAGGGGATGAGAGGGGGGTAAAGTTAGCACTCAACCTATCTGCCAGGATGTTGGCAATATCAGTTAGTTCTGTATATTTAGTGCCATTGTGCTGTAACTCAGAGCTGATCTGAGTGTTGCCATTGAGATTCTTGACATAGCTATAGAATGCTTTGTGATTGTCTTTAGAGTTAGTGGTGATTTTGTTTTCATAACTAGCTTTAGAGGATTTTATGAGGGATCTCAGCTTCTTACTGAGGCTGACCAGGGCATTCCTCCAATCATGGGATTTTACTCTTTTTTGCAGCAGTTTCTTTCTTCTGTTGTAGAGTTTTTTTATGGCAGGGGACCACCAGATTGACTTCCTTTTTTTGGAGGATAGCATATTGGTTCTGTTAGGGATTGCATGATCCATGCACTCATGTAAGTGCTTATAAAGTGCATTTGTGTAGGATTCAGCAGTCATACCTCTGTTGTCCATCAGCATGAGTGTGAAATTTTTTATGGTGGTTTCCCTAATGGGGGCGGTGGAGGGATGTGGATGTCTAGGGTGATTAGCTTGTGGTCAGATCTGACCAACGAGGAATTGACCTCTGGTGTGGAGCACCGGTTGCCCATGTTGGTAATAACCAGGTCTAGGATATTGCTGACCCTGGTGGGGGTGTGGATAAGTTGATCCAAGGCATTGGAATTTATGAATTCCAGAAAATGTTGAGCACAAGAGTTGGTACATGAGTAGTTTTCCTAGTTAATGGTGGGGTAGTTGAAATTGCCCATTATTAGGATGTTAGGTTGTACCCTAATATTTTCCAGTGTATCAAGAAATGACGAGTGTGAATCCTGGGGCATGGTGGTGGATCTGTAGCAAGCTACAATTTGGACTGCGGTCTTGCCCAGAGTTAGTTGCACTTGGATAATCTCGGATGCATTATGCTGAGCAACTAGCCTGGAGGTGTGAATATCCTTAATGAATATGGACATGCCTCTGCCTTTAGTGTTTCGGTCCAGGTTAGGTGGCCGAAAGGTGTGGTATGAATTATAGCCTAGTAATGCAGGGGTACTTTCTGGAGCCTTGAACCAGGTCTTTGTCACTGCACAGATGTCGATGTTTTCCATTTTAAGGAGTGCCTTGAGGGAGTGCATTTTGAGGTTTAGACTTCTAGCATTGAGTAGCAATAGCCTCAGATTCTGCTTGCTTGTACCTGTTACAGTGGTGAATTTGTCATTTGAACCTTGCCTAAAAAAGGCACTATAGGGGTGGCTGGAGCCTTAGCCAGTATCCGGAATCCCAGGGGCGACAGGTGCAGGCCATCTCTGGCAAAGCATTGTGGTTTGTCGATCATGTCATCCCAGGCAGAAAGATACTGGATCCCCTTAGAATGACACCAGAAGCTTAGCCAATTGTTGAGGTCAATCATTTTGTCCTTGTACTGTGGTATCATTCTGGGTGATGGCAGGATGCTACTCAGGGCTAGGGTCATACCTGCCTGGACTACAAGATCAGACAGCTCCTCCATGTCCCTTTTCATGTAGTCCAGGGAGGTACGTCTCAGGTCATTCACACCAACATGGACAATGACAGAGTCATATTTGTACTTGTTGTGGAGTGACTTGAGTAGCAGAACCTGGCACCCAATAGGCAGCTGACAGTAACTTTCTCCTTGTTTAGCCTGGTGAGTGGAACATCAGCATGCCTAACTATAGAGTCAACTATGACTAGAGTGTTGGGTACATAGTTATGCCTTATGGGCTGTGGTTGAGTGGCACACTGAGTTTGTGGGCTATGTGTCATTTGGGTTGTGTTGGGGGTGGAGGTTGCTTGTGTTTCTGCTTTGGAGGTCCCTGTTGCTTGGGCAGTTTTTACTGAGAGCCTCCGTGAATGTAGGTGTGTGTTTTGTGTTTCTATGTGTGTGTTTTGGTGGGGTAGGTTTTGGGGGACTATGTGATGTGCAAGTGTTTACCTTCTCCTCTTGACTGTCTAGTCCAGTCTTGGGTGTAGAGAGATTTGCTTCCAGTTTGGCTATATAAGTGCATCTATCACAGGTTGTAGTGTTGGGTGGTAGGAGGAGAGGGTTGTTTGTGTACATGAGGCAATTGCTGCATTGCCCCAAGATGCCCAGATTTATCAGGTAGACAGGAGAAAACACCGGGAGCTGACCCTTAGACATGCCTGGATAGGTGCTTATTTGTTAAGAATTAGGAACTGTTTCCTCTAGACATGTGAGGAAAGTCGAGTGCTGTAGTAATTTGTAGCTTATTTAGTGCTTACGAGTTCTGAACAAGTGTTGAGCTCAAAGAAAGAGACTTGAGTGCTGAAACTAAAAAACTGGCTAGTTCTAAGAAACAAAATTAGAAATGACAGGGTTGGGGCGAAAGGCATATAGGACACCAGGGATCCTCTACTGATTCAGGCCAGGGATTACTTGCCCCATCTGTGTCTTCAACTGGGCATTACAATTAATTATGTCAAGTCTCAGATCTCCCCTACTCAAGTCTTGTAATTCATTGGTGCACATCTGAATACCATGACACAGACTGCAAGCTTACCACAGATAAGGTTAAGCAATCTATGAGTTAAAACATTATACATTCTCTCTCTTCCTTCCCTCCAGCCACAATGGCATTACAGCTTCTTAGATCAATTGCAGCCTCTATAGTTCTGGTATATTTAGCAAGATTTTACATGAGGGTACTACAATGAACCCTTATGGTACAAAGTTCAATAGAGTGTCACCCTCTGACTGCATCTGTTCAAATTACAAATATTTGAAAACAGCACATATCCTGGTGGATTCACACAGAAGTTTCTCTAGGCCATCCTTTTATTCCTCCTACACCCAAGGCCACAATGACAATGGATGCCTCCCAACTTTGGGGGGGGGGCATTACTTGGAAAAGATGCTCCAAGGCATGTGGTCTAAGTTAGAGGTCAATCTTCACATCGGGTCCCTATTACGAGAGCGAAAGTCTGTTTAAGCAAATCTGTGAATGTTGACATGTATTGCGCAAACCGGCATTACAGCTAACGTCAAAAACCACAAATTTGGAAATGTCGAATTACCATGGTTGGCCCATCTGTGGTATAGCTCCGTAAGGTAAGTGTGCGATAGTTACGGACCTTAGGGTTAGGGTGCGGATTAAGGTAAGTGCATAGATAGGTAGTGTACGTAAGATTTAGTGTAGGGTTTTGTTAAATGTATGTATGTGGATTATTTATTTTATTTGTGTATATTTTCGTAGCGGAAGTGTGTGGTAGTTACGGACCTTAGGGTTAGGGAGGGGTTAAGGATAGTGCATAGATAGTTGTGTATGTGGGGTTTAGTGTAGGGTTAGAAGTAGGGTTTTGGTGCTTTACTTTAGGGTTAGAAGTAGGGTTTGGTTAGTGCATGCAAGTGATATATTTATTTTGTTTGGGTAGGTAGTATGTAGCGGGTGGTGGGGTTGGCCGACTATGACAGTTCGAGATTTTAAATTTTGCAGTTTAGTGCATTCGGTATTCTCGTGGTTCGTGCAATATGTGTCGGTGTTTAGGTATTCGCTCAAAAGGACTTTAGCTCTGGTAATATAGACCCTTCACATCAATATCCTAGAAATGAGAGCAGTCCTATTGATGTTGTAGGCATTTCAAGATGTTCTCCCTCTAGGGAGGGTTACTATTTAGACAGACAACATGTCAGTGGTCTGGTACATCAACAAACGGGGAACCCAGTCCTGCCCACTATGTCGAGAGGCATTGAGTGTATGACAATGGGCATTGTCTTCCAGCTGCTTTTGTCTTCCAGCTGCTTTCTATTGGCAATGCATATCCCAGGAAAGTCCAACATGCTAGTAGACAAACTGAGCAGATCCATTTTTCTTCCTTATGAATGGTCTCTCAATTGGTCAGTGGAGGAAATTATATTTTGCCAGTGAGGCCAATTGTGCTGCAACCTCTTTGCTTCTCCCATCAATTTCAAGTGTAGCAGGTACTTTTCCCTGACCCTCCTCTCCCCGACGGGGAGTCACCAAGAGACTCTCGGATTCACAGTTAGCTCCCTGGTCTCCTATATGCCTTTCCCCCCAACCCTATCATTTCTAAGTTTCTCCAGAAAGCATCTCATCAGAAAAGCAAGGTAATTCTCATTGCACCATTCTGGCCTTGAAAAATGTGGTTCCCCTTCCTCTGGCCTCACCTAGTAAACCCTCAATGGGTGTTGAATCCTTTTCAGGACTTTCTATCTCACCCATCTGGTATACTTCACCTGGATATTTGGACCCTCAAATTGACTGCATGGTTTCTCCACTTCCAATGATGGCTAGAAACTCCAGGCTTTCTTCTCTAGTTCATCACATTCTTACATCATCCCCAAAGGTCTCTAACACAAAATTTTATATGATCAAATGGAAAAGGTTTTCTATTTGGGCCTTCCAGAGACAATTACACCCATTTTCAGAATATATCCCAGCTGATCTTGACTTCCTTGCTTCCATTTTTAATGATGGAGCTAGTTACTTGACAGTTAAGGTCCAACTTGCTGCCATTTCTAATTTTCCCTTAGGTGAAAACCAATTCTTCTTTGGCATCTCTGAGATTATGTAAGGATTTTCTTAATGGTACCTTTTATACTGATGTCCTATTAAGGACCCCACTCCTCCACAGGATTTAACAGTACTTCTTCATGCTTTGACACAACCTCCTTTTGAGTCTTCACCCAAGGTAGACTTAAATTTCTTATCATGGAAAACTCTTTTTCTGTTGGCCATCACATTGGCTAGATGAGTATCAGAACTCCAAGCAATTTCTTCCCAGCCACCATATCTGATTTTTCATAAGGACAGAGTATCCCTTCAGACTAACCATTCTTTCCTACCCATGGTGGTGTCAGAGACAACTATTAACCACTCCATCAGTCTACTCATATTCTTTCTGAGCTTTTCCAAAAAGGGAGAATAAATTATTTACCTGTTGGATGTTTCTTGGCAACTTAGTTTCTATATTCAGAAAATTAAAGATTTCAGAAAATCAGACCAATTGTTTGTTTCCTTTTCCAAAGCTAAAGTGGGCAAATTTGTATCTAAAGGTACCTTTGCAAGATGGCTCACTGATTATGTTTCATTTGTCTATAAGAATAAAGGATTGACATTACCCAAGCCACCTAAGTCTCATTCTACTAGACCTATGGCTGTTTCAACTGCTTTCTGGTCCAGAGCCTCTATAGATGGCATTTATGCAGCTGCCAAATGATCCATTGCTCATACCTTTATAACTCATTACAAATTGTATATTTTATCTACGAGCAGGGCAGCATTTGGCTCTGCTCTACTTCGGAATATCCTTCCTTGAGCACCACCCAGGGTTTCTCTAGCTGTCGCATCAGTTGAGGAATGGATGAAAAAGACAACATAAAACTTCAAATACAAAAGTTATGTACTCACCATTACTCCAATTCTGTGTTTTCTGTTTTCATCCTTCATCAACCTCCTACTCTCCAGCCCCCTTCCTATTTTTATAAGCTCCTAGAATTTCCTGAAAAATTCTTGTCAGCCAGTTTCCTTCTTCTCCTTCTTTAGCTTTATAATGTAGTTGATATGCTAATGGCTGGGTGGCCTTTGACACATACTGGTTAGCAGACTAGAAGGCAAACTTTATCGAAAGTAATTCAGGAAAAGAGAAGATTATAGGTAAGGGGAGGAGCCTGAACTATGAAGCCTAAATCTAATGAAGTCACTGAAGCCTGATTGAAGGTCATATCCTAGACCCATCAATTGAAGAGGGACAAGAACAGACAACACAGATGCAGAGTTATGGTGACTACATAACTTTATGTAAGTTCCACCTGCAATCTATTAATCTAAGACATTCTGACCTGGAAACCAAGTTACAGAACAATTTCACTGAATAATTCACCTAGTCTATCTCCAAGTTATTCATTAACCCTAAGAATAACTAATGCCATGGCCTTTACCTCAAACAAAAAATATACATTATCCTTCCTATTCTCCTACCAGAACTTAATGGCAACACAATACCTAGTATCACTGAACAGAGGTGCCTAGGCCTTATACTTGACCCTACTCTCTTTTTTTTACCACACACACACACACACACACACACACACACACACACACACATACATATATTGTAACTAATAAAGTCCTTGCTTAATTAAAACCATGTTACAAGATCAGTCACCTTCCTCTTATCCACTGCTTATAGGGCTAGTACCAAAAATATGGTCTACCTTTGCTTGTTATGCATTTAGTGTACAATACTCAAAAAATTCAGATTGCTGACAATAAAATTTGCAAATTTATTCTATTTGCAGACCCCATGTGCACTATTGTAATTTGCTAAAAAAAAAAATTCAAAATGATTTTCAGTGCCTCAAAAAGCCACTTTTCTTATAATTACTCAAATTTACAAGGTTCTGAAATATGGTCACTACCCTCCTCTAAGAGTGAAACTACATTAATAAGACAACTATTATGAACTCAAAAGTGCACAGAACAACAATTTTCTCTCTGGCATGCCCTCCATTTAAAGGTGCTGATGTGAAGTTGTTCTATCTTGCCGTTCATTCTTACAGATGGGTTCGGAGCCGATCCTTGGCTCCAAGTTGGCCTACTACAAAGCTCGAGGTCTTCAGATAGCTCGAAGCCAAGTCCCTATCCCATGATGCACACAGAGTTGCCCCAGATCTAGTTTGCCGTTGCAGTAAAAACCTTTCTTTATTCAAAATATCGGATATTTTTTCATAAATAATTTCTGTTTTGTATTTTAGAGATTTAGAGAAGCTCCTATAGCTTTGTGTAGTTCCCTTCCCTTAGTGTGCACCTTTTCTTTATCTTGTATTTGGCCTTGTTTATTTAGGCCTACTTTTCTCTTTATTAGTGTTTAGATTAGTTGCTGATAGCTTAGATTTAGTCTTAGAAGTTAAGAAAGTGACCTTTCTGTCACAACTTTAAAATTATTTCTCTTAGAGTTTAGATAAAGTGTGTGCATTAGTAGTTATATAATAGTTGTGTGCATTTATATAACTTTGTGTGTGATCGACACAATACCCCACTCGGGTATTGTAGAAAAACTTACCAGCTTAAATGTAAACCCATATGTCACAAGATGGGTTGCAAACTGGCTTAAGGACAGAACCCACAGGGTTAGAGTTGCTGGCGCTGTGTCAGACTCCAAGCCGGTCACAAGTGGTGTCCCACAGGGCTCGGTCCTTGGCCCCCTATTGTTTGGCATCTACTTCTCAGAAGTACAGGCCAACATGGGAGGACTTTGGCTGACAAAGTTTGCAGGCGACTGCAAACTGGCCATAGTGGAAAGTGCATCGGACACGGATATCCTTCAGAAAGGACTCACGGAAACAGATTGCTGGTGCCAGAGCCATGGCCTGAAGTTAAGCCAAAAATGTATAGTCATACCCTCGGGAAAAACAAGGTAACCCCAAGCTACCATATAGGTGGCAATCCACTAAGCACAGAAGAGGTTATCAGGGACCTGGGGACCCAGGTTGACAGTGGCCTTTCTTTGACACTCACGTTGCTAAAGTGGTTAGAAAGACCTTCTACATTGCCCACCTGATCATGAAGGGATTCACATCCAGATCTAGTGAGGTCATTGTTCCCTGTACTCTTCACTTATCAGACCAATGATCGAGTACAATGCCCCATTCGGGATGTATCTCACCCGACATCTGCAGCAATTGGAGATACCCAAAAGTTCCTCACCAAAAGGATAAAGGGACTCCAAAATCTGTCATATGCTGCCAGATTGAAGAAACTCCAGCTCTATTCAGTCGCATACCGTCTGCTCAGAGGTGACATGTGCCTGACATACAAGGCCATGTCCAACCCGAATTAATGGACATGCTCCACCTCAAAAATCCAAATCCACCAAAACCACTAGAGCAAGTGACTTAAACCTTAGCACGGATATAAATAGGACGTGCTGGAGGGATAAATTTATCACTCAGAGACTCCCTATGCTGTGGAATAAAATCCCGGTCCATGTGAGGCAGAGCACCTCGCTGACTCTGTTCAAGAGAAATCTAGACCTGTGGATGGGAGATCGTAGGTTTACCCCGGGAATCATCTCTGTGTCACTGCTGGACAGAGGCACAACAAACTAATGGGCACAGTATTTTTTCATATAAGGGGTGGCGTAAGCCACAAAAATTTGGGCTAGGCTTATAAATGCCTTAGGGCAGATAGCCTAGTATAAACCTATGAACCTATGAACCTATTAATATTTAACCTGCAGTTTTAGAAAGGCTTGTTGTTGTTTAATTGTTTTTTGGTGTGACTTTTTTTTTACGGCACCCTAACTGGCATTGTGTATTTGAAATGGCTGATGATAAAGATAAACACCCTAAGTCAGGGTTTAAAAAATGCCCTAAATGTGGGCAGAAAATGTCTGTCACTGACAGTCACATAAACTGTGTTTATTGTTTGGGAGCATTGCATCTCCAAGAAAGCTGCTCCATATGCCATTCTTTCTCTTCTAGGGTTCTCCAGGAGAGAAAGAGAACATTGATTGAAAGAAGTTTACTTAAACCTTCTTTCCTAGAAGCTTTGAGTGACCCAGATGGATCCAGTAAGTCCTCAAAGTCTTCCAAGACTTCTGAGAGTAAAAAATCTAAAAAGTCTTCAAAGCCGATTCCAAAGACCTCGGTGCCAACCATCTTCTCCTTTCAGAGCCGGTCCCCAGTATTGGAACTGGTATCCAAAGTGCCTAAGTCTCCACTCCTACAGTCAGTACTACCTTCTATCCACTCATCTTGTTCTTCAATTAGCCGAATTTAGATGTGGAACGTGTGGTGCAGAAGCTTTTACAGGCACCGGCTTTTGCTAAATTCTTATCGGCTCTGACCTAAGCGACTTCGGAACCGAAGACCCTCTTAACAGCTACTACTCTTCCTCTTCTAAGCCATTCTGGTCCTTCAGAGCCAGAAGAGTCGGATATGATTGTGGAGCCTTTGGAACTGATGCCTGCTCCAGTGTCTACAGCTCCATTTATTATGATGTCCTCGGCGCCGATCGAGGAATCTAGGAGCAGCCGACACTCTGTTCGGGTCCAGGGAGGATAGTCAGACCAACTTCTCGGTTCTGGCTCTGCCTCTCAGGGCTTTGGCTCAGATGAGCTCAGCTCCTACCTCTGGCTCAGAGCCCACTGTCCCAGTGCCGGGGGTTTTGATGGTTTCCTCAGATCTGTTGGTCCCTTTGCATCGGCGCAGAGGTGCCTTCAAAGCCATGAGGAGAGTTATGTCTCCTAAGACATCTATGTCTTCAGGTCTGGCTACCTCCTCCCCTAAAGCACCTGTGTCTGCTTCTGCTTCACAGATCCTTGCCAAGCATAGAGACCCAGCACCTCAGGAAGCCCCATTGAGTGGCCCCTGCTCTTCTGAGATCTCACCAGAAGCCCCAACTGATGAAGTTCCCAGGAAAAGAATCTGCAAGAGGAAGCATCTGGACTCCCTACAAGAGTCCCTGACATCTGATACCAACTTGGATGACTCAGAAGGGTCCCCACGGTCCCCTTCTGAGGATGTCTCATTTGCTGAGATATTAGAAATCCTTAGGCAGAGGGGTGACTGGCAGTCCACCAATGCTACTGAAGATGAGCTGGTTTTCCTGAAGGCTTTCAGGTCTCAGCACTCCACTTCTTCGGTGCCTCCGCCCTTCGATGAGCTTATGCAGCTGGTCTCACGAAGGGTGTGGGAGTCTCTGGACACAATGGAGAATGTCCCCAGAAGGCCTAATAAATTTATCTCTGCTCACCAGGACAAATCCTTTCTGACCAAAGTTGTGCCACTTGATGTCATGGTGGTGGTGGCAGCCACCAAAAAGGAAATTTCAGAAACTTCCTCTTCTATCCATCCTCCTAACAGAGATTCCATGATCATGGATAGATATGGGAAGCGCACTTACAGTTCAGTGACTTTTGCACTGCGTTCACTCAACTATCTAACTCATTTCACTAGACTGCAAAGAGATCTCCTTAAAGAGCTGGGAAATACTCATTAGGGTACAGTAGCTGCAAGAGCTTCAGATAAAGTTGCCTCCCAGTTTGCTACCCTCACCTCCATTGTTAACTCGTCCATGCACCTCATTTCATATGCAGCTGATGGAAAGAGCAGGGTAGCGGGTACATGAATTGCTCTCAGGAGACACTTCTGGATGCGTTTGGGTTCCTTCACTGAGCCCTTCAAGTCATCCTTCGTAATAACCACTCTTGATGGCTCATCCCTTTTTGGGCCCAAAGTTAAGGAAACTTTGACCAGGTGTGAGCAGGAAGGAAAGACGCTGTCTGCCATCAGATTCCATTTTTCTACCCCTACCAGACTCTTCCCCAAGGATCAAAGGGGAGGAAAGATGTGGTTCCAAAAAGCCCAAGAAGCCTTTCAGGACACACGTGGTTAAATCCCCTCCAGGGGAAGAGGAGGGGGCAATAATGGGAGACGCCACCCTCGTGGCAGTGGGGGTCCCCAAAACCAGGGTGACACAGAGATCACTTCTTTGGGAAGCCCTACCAGCACTCCTGAAAGGAGGCCAGACTGTCCTACTCTGGAGGCATTCAGGGGTCACTTATCTTTATATCCAGATGCCTGGCTCATAATTACATATGCAACTGGGTACAAAGTGTCATTTCCAGAGGATATTTCATTCCTTTTGGCACACCCCCTCTACTGACAAGAAAAATCCCGGAAGTTTCACCCAGTTACAGGGAACAGGCAACAATAGAAGTCCGATTGTTGCTGACAAAAAGAGTCATCCAACCAATTCCAGCAGACCAGATAGGATCTGGAACTTACTCAAGATTCCTTTTAGTTCCAAAAAAAGACAAGGGACTGGAGACCTATACTGGATCTCAGCAGACTAAACAGATCTGTCAAGAAAGAGAAGTTTCGGATAATCATGCTTCAGTCGATACTTCCCTTTTTAGGGAAAGACAAGTGGATGTGCTTAATAGATTTTCAGGATGCATACTACCACATAAAAATGGCCAGACCATCCAGGGATCATCTGCACTTCCAGCTGGGAGCCAATCATTACCAGTTTCGAGCCCTGCCCTTTGGTCTCATTACAGCCCCAGAGTGTTCACCAAATGCATGGCAGTTGTCACAGCTCACCTGAGATGTTTAAGATTCCAGGTGTTTCTGTACCCAGACGATTGGCTCCTCACCGCCACCACCAGCCATCAACTCATTCAAGCCAGGGACACCACTCTTTCACTCTGCAATCAGCTGGACATTACAATAAACTCAGGAAAATCTGCCTTGTCCCCATCACAACATACCATTTTTATCGGAGCAGAATTGGACACCATCACCACCACGCTGAGACTTCCAGTAGAAAGAGTCTTACTACTACATCAGCAGGTCCACAATCTGATATCCAAAAACAAGGCTCCAGCATCAGAAGTACTAAAACTGTTAGGCATGATGATAGCTGCAGTTCTGGCCATACCGCTGGGTCGCATGCACATGTGGATTCTGTAATGGCTATTGTTCACTCAATGGTCTTACCAAGAGCTCCCAATGTATCAGCTTATAATGATCACAAGCTCATGCCAAAAGGATCTTTAGTGGTGGTTGACCTCTCTTTACGTCATGATAGATCGTCTTTTTATACTACCCCCACCAGCAGCTACAGTGACCATGGATGTTTCCCTGACAGGGTGTTGGGGCATTTTCAGGGAAGAACAAACCAAGGCACATGGACCGATCAAGAGACACATCTGCATATCAATGTCCTAGAGATGAGAGCAATACTTTTAGCATTGCAGTACTTCTGGGACTCTCTTCCTCTGGGTACAATTGCAATTCAGACAGACAACATGTCAGTGGTCTGGTACTTGAATAAAAAGGGAGGAACCAGGTCCTACCCTCTTTGTCACGAGCCCCTAAGAGTATGGCAGTGGACTATATTCACCCAGTGCTTTCTATTAGCAACACACATTCTGGGGAAATCTGAAGTGATAATAAACAAGCTGAGCAGAGCAATTTTGTTGCTTCATGAGTGGTCCCTCAAGAACGAAATAGCGGACAGGATATTCCACAGGTGGGGCCAGCCTTGCCACAACCTTTCTGCCAGTTTCATGAATACAAAATGCAGAAGCTACTTTGCCCTGGTTCTCCCTCTGAGAGAAGCGTCAAGGGACACACTCATACACAATTGGCTTCTGGGTCTCCTCTATGCATTCTCACCAATCCCATTGATACCCAAGGTACTACAGAAAGCAAAAGACCTGGGAAGGACCATCATTCTAATAGTCCCTCATTGGCCTCATCAGATTTGGTTCCCCTTCCTTCAACTTCATCTTTTGGAGGATCCTTGGATTCTGGACCCAGTTCCAAACCTTCTGATGCACTCGTTGGGGGAACTTCATCCCTCTCTTCAGTCCCTGAAACTGACAGCTCGGCTGCTCCAAGTCCCATCATAGCCAGGTTCAATAACCTTTCTAATCAGATGAAACAAATTCTCATATCCTCTCATAAATCCTCTATGAGGAAGCTATACCTTAGCAAATGGAAAAAAATTTCTATATGGGCCTCTCAAAACAACTTTGATCCCTACCTAGCCCCTATGGCCTCTATGCTAGAGTTCTTGACCATGATCTTCAAACAAAGGGGCTGCAGCAGCAACAGTCCATGTTCAGCTTGCTACCATTTCTAATTTTCACCTTGGATTTGAAGGGTTGAACATTATGTCATACAAACTATCCATGCCTTTATCAAAAGGACCTTTCATCTCAGACCACCTGTGAAATCTCCCTATACCCCATGGAATCTAAATTTTATGCTTTATCGCATTATTCTCCCTCCATTTGAACCAGCTTCCTCATGTGACCCCAAATTTTTATCATGGAAGACTATCTTTTTAGTAGCTATCACTTCTGCCCGCAGAGTGTCAGAGCTTCAAGCCTTGTCCATTAAGCCTCCTTATTTGATTTTCCATGCTGACAGAGTATCACTTCGAACTAACCCCTCTTTTTCGCATAAAGTTTACACTGAAGATAATCTTAATCAAATTATTGATTTGCCAATTTTCTTCCCCGATCACTCCAACAACTTTGAATATATGCTGCACAAACTTGATGTTCATAGACAGATCAGATTTTACTTGGCTAGAACAAAAGATTTTAGGAAATCTGAACAGCTTTTCATTTCCTTTTCAGACTCCAGGAAAGGTATGCCAGTGGCTAAAACAACTCTGTCCAAGTGGTTATCTGATTATATCATATTTGCTTATTCAGCTGCTAATATGAACTTACAATATAAAATTAAGGCTCACTCCACCAGAGCAGTGTCTACATCCTCTGACTTTTCTGCCAGACTTCCTATAGATAATCATTGCAAAGCTGGCAGGGCCTCCAGGGACAGGGCATCCTTTGGGTCTACTGTCCTGAAAAACATACTCCCATGTGCCAACCAAGATAGATGGTGCTTGGGACGCTACCCATCTGTAAGAATTAACGGCGAAATAGAACAACTTCTCATAAAGAAGTTATGTACTTGCCATAATTCCATGTGAGTTGTTCATCTCACCTTCATTCTTACTTCACACCTTCCAACCCCCTCCTGGGCTTTTCAAAGACCGATATGCTGGATTCTTCCTGGTTGCTCAACCTTCTATAGCTTTCTCTTATGGAGTGATAGAATGACATATGGTATTATTATACACAGCAAACAAGATCTGAGGTAATTCTAGGTGCATTATGGGATAGGGACTTGGCCTCAAGCTATCTGAAGACCTTGAGCTTTGTAGCTGGCTGACTTGGAGCCGAGGATCAGCTCAGACCCCATCTGAAAGAATGAAGGTGAGATGAGCAACTCACATGGAACGTTATGATAAGTACATAACTTTTTTTTTCTTTAATTGGGACCTGCTACCTGGGACCACCAGCCTGATGACATAAAAAAACCTAAAAAAAATTAAAAGTTTTAGAGATGCACTTAAAGAACATTTTTTTAAAGAAACTACCTGCAACTGCTACCATTACAGTGGTTCAGTTACTAGCCACCCTATATCACAGATAATAGAATACTTTTTAAGAAACGTTTCTCAATCTCAGAATATGGCATTTTATTAGTGTATACTTCATAGGTATATATATATATATATATATATATATATATATATATATATATATATATAACATACATTAATGTATTTTATGTATGATTGCTCTGTGTTTATGCATATCTTTAGTTGCATTTTTCAATACACTCTGACTGAATTTCCTTTATTGTACTCTATCTGCAATGACTGTATCAGGCTGTAGTGGTGCAGTGGTTAGCACTGTTGCCTCACAGCAAGAGGTTCTCTGGTTTGATTCTTGGCTGGAGTGCCTTCTGTGCAGAGTCTGCATGTCCTTCTTGTGGTCGTGTGAGTTTTAAAGACATGCAGATAGGTGCGTGTGTGTATCTCTGTGCCTTCTGCGAAGGTTGGATGCCAGGCTGGCAACTCAACACCATAAAAATACAACTGGCAATTAATCTGCAGACCAGTGATCCACTGTGGTGACCCCTAACCGGGAAAAATCAAAAGACATTACTTTTACTCTATCTGCATTGAATGTAGAATTATGTACTGAATTTTAAGATTTACTCATGCTGTGAAAGATATTGTTAATTAGTAAGATCCTAATGTATTTTCTGTTCTCAGAACTTGGGTTATGGATGAAAAAGTTCAGCAGACAAGCCCACGTAGCCCCTGACTCAATAGTAATAATAACAATAGTAACTAATCATGAATGGGTTACAGCCTGTTTCACATGTATAAAACTAGATGTACCACTTGACTGCTTAAAAAGATTAAAAATAAGCAAACGCAATAAGCCAGTGCCAATATTTAAAAAATTGGCTGAAAAGGGAATAATTCAAAAGATTGAAAATTAAGTAGGGAAATCCTCTTTTTAGTACACAGGTTACAGTGCATCCCCACTAGTACTGAGAATATGAGCACTGCTCAGAACATGCTGCATACAGCATTGCCACCTAGCCTGTTTCCCAAGTGACAGTGCCATTTAAATGCATTATGTTCCACATTCCTCATTCCCTTAATAAGAAGTATGATATGTCCTACTTTTAAGACCAAACTTTATGCAACTTTAGATGGAGCCAGATATACTGCTAGTACTGTGCTGGATGATCTGCAGAAATATGCAGTGGATTAAAAAAAGTCAATGGTATTACCTTCAGCATTGTTTAACTGACAGAGCCCTGTGCAGATATCTGATTCCCATGTTATTTTAACTGCAGCTGATAGGCTGTATTTTAATTATAATTTTAAATTCAAATTTATGAATAATGGTTAGACAGCTTACACATATTATGGGTGCAAAATCAGAATGAGAGCTGTGAAATGTTAAGAAAGACACTACAGATAAAGCAGCACAGATGAAAGCAGTGCTTGCAGTAATGAGTGACAGTTTCACTCCAGCAGAGCAGGCAACACATTATGAGCTGAAGTCCATCCTAGGTAAATATCATTTTACATATGCTGTTTCTCACACTGTTGTCACTCAGGGGATAACTAGTATGGAGTTATACTCAGCTGTCTGCAACTGCAGAAAAAGAGTGCAGGACCATAGCCAAATGAGTTTACAGTCAGTCTTGCCAGCCTGGATCAAAAAAACCTAAGTGCCGATAAGTGTACTCCTGACACTGTTATGCTGTAAGAAAGGAATTATTTCCATTCCAGTGAGAAGAACATTGGTTAATGCTAAAGTACTGTAAGCTGTGATATGATGCTTCTACTCTGTGACTAATGTCAGAAAGTCTAAATCTAGTATTAATCAATGATCCGATGTTGTCTTCTCATTCTTCCTCAACCTGTGGATTTCAGATCTGACCTCTAATCCTACTTGGACACTTTCACAAAAGCTAAGGCTCTGAAGCTCAAGATCCTCCCCTACCCATAATGACTCACTCCTCCCTGGTTACCTCAGATCTCATTTGCTGCTCTTAGGAGAAGCACTGCGGTCAGTTGTCTCAAGCTCCAGTGAAGAGATTTTTAGGGCTTCTAACAGTAAGCTACCAAAGTTACTTTCTCTAATTCTTCAGCCTTCCTTTTTTCTTCTTCTACCCTACCCTTTTTCCAACAAAAAAAAATCTTTGTAGTTTAGTCTCTTAGTGTATGAAACCATTAAGTTTCAAAAAGTGCACTTCCTGTGGGCACAAGATTCCCTTATCTGATGCTCACAGAGAGTGCATGTATTGTCTCAACCCTACCCATCTTGATGCCTCATGTTCCATCTGTGAAGGTTTCTATCAACAGGCATTGGCCAACAGAAGGAACAAGCTCATTCTGAAGAGCCTTCTACCTCCCTCAGCCCAATCAGCAAGCTCCTCTTCCTCTTTTTCTGCAGGGGCTCAACCCCCTCCCAAGAAGCACGGTGATGACAGAGAGCACACAAAATGTTCCCTGGGGAAGGGTGCTTTATCTTCTTCTGATGAGCCTCCAGCCAAGGCTCCCAATGTCACAGATCCCAGGGCTTTGTATCCAAATAAGCCCAGATATCTTTCTCCTCGGTCCCAAGCACCCTTGTCTTTGGAGCTCCCGACACCATCCACAGGTTTACATTGCTTAGAGAGGTCCCCAGTGATTGTGTCCAGGCCACCATCTACAGCATCATCTGTCAGGTCTACCCACAGTCTTTTGGAGTCAGAAGTGCATAGGTTGATGAGACAATTCCTTCAGACGCACATCCAGATAGGGGTATTACCAGCCCCATCCCCTACTGGGACTGTGGGCAGACAGTCATCCTTTAGACCCCAGCTCCTTCTCCTACCTGACTTGCTGTTTCAGAGCCCTAGGATGTGAATGCCCTGAGCACCAAGGAGTCGGAGCTGATAGTAGACCTTATTTCAACCCTAGCACCTACCCAGACTCACTTGGCTCCTACTGTCTCAGAACACAGTAGCTCTCTAAGCAGAAGCTTCAATGTCAGCTCTGCGGGGTTGACCCCAACTCCAAAGTTTTCACAGCGATCACCTCCCTTTGGAGCATTGTTGTTCATTGGCTGGGCTCCAGCTTGCCTCTCAGAGTGGAGAGCTGGGCATGTCCGAGGTTGTCTGTCCCAGCAGTTTCAGCTCCAGGGAGATGATCTTCAATGTCTCTGGCCCATTCTGCCTTCCAGGTGGTGGAGAGGGTCCTCATCATGCCCAGGAAATCCTCTGCCTCCACCCTTTCGGATGCCCCTTTCTCCCCTTTGGAGACTGTGTCTTACACCTCACTACTGTTCCCCTTGGTATAGCTTGCCCAGCAAAGCCTACAAGCAATTCCATCTTTAGAACCCCAGACCTCTTCCGACATTTCTCCAGAACATTCCACTGAAGAGATTCCCCAGAACAGAAGTTGCAAGAGGAGGCACCTCGATTCTCCAGAAGAATCAATCACAGAAAATACTAATTTTGAGGAGGGGATGGGTCCCCCAGATCTCCACCTGAAGATGTCTCTTTTGGAGACATCGTGTAAATCCTGCGCCAAAGAGGTAGATGGTCTTCCCAAAACCTGACACCAGAGGAATGGGTGTTCTTGGAGGCTTTGGGTATCCCTCCCCTTGCTGATGCTCTTACTGATCTGGTGTCAAGCAGGGCTTGGAAGGATATGGACACTGTAGAACAGATACCTAAGCGTGCCAAAAAAATCCTGAGTGCTTCCTCAAACTGACCCCACTGGACCAAGAGTATCCTGATAGATGCCATGGTTGTTGCAACAGCCACTAAGAAGGAGTTGCTCAGGAAAGCTCCTCTGTCCATCCCCCTAACAGGGAGTATAGGGCGATGGATAGATTTGGCAAGAGAGTTTATGCCTCATCTACCTTTACTCTATAAGCCTTAAACTAGCTTTACCATTTTACCAAGCTACAGAGGGATTTAATAAAAGAACTTGTTAGCTCGGTCCCAGAGTCCATGTCTGATGAGGACAGGAGATCTTTCTCCAGCAGATTGGGCACTCCACAATCTATATTGAATGCATTCATGAGGTTAATCTCCCATGCAGCGGAGGGTACTTCTAGGGCCACTGGTTCTGGCATTGCCATTAGGCATCATGCCTGGATGTGGCTGTGTAATTTCATGGAACCCTTCAAGGCATCCTTTGTCAATGCTCCTTTTGACGGATCATCTTTGTTTGGCCCCACTGGTAGAGACAAATTCTCCCATAGCGAGAAAGATGGAAAAACTGTCTGCCACTGGGATTCATTTTTCCACCCCACCCCCCCAAAGATCCTTCTCCAGGAATCAGTGGGGGTGGGGGTGGGGGAAGCTGTGGTTCAAAAAATCTCAAAGTCCTTTACAGGAGTCACAGGGAGAATATTTCCCCTACAGGCAGACGGGGAAATGGTTACAGTGATAGATGCTGCCCATGTGGCGGGGGGGGGGCAAAAAATCAAGGGTCTCAGGATTCTTTCTTGGACAGACCCTTTCAGCACTCCTGAAGGGTTGCCCAACTGTCATTCTCTGGAGGCAGTCAAGGGTGCTTATCCTTGCAGCAGATGCCTAGCTAGCCATCATAAATGATCGATGGGTCCATAGGATCGTATCCATAGGCTACTTAATTCCTTTTTTAAAATCCCCCAAACCAAAGACATCTCTCCCAGATGTTCCACCCAGTCAAAGAGAGGCAGTGGAGTTGGAAATCTCAAAGCTGCTACAGAAAACAGTCATCCAGAAGGTCCCATCAGATCAATGCAGATCAGGCATTTACTCAAGGTTCTTTTTAGTACCCAAAAAGACATGGGACCTCAGGCCCATTTTGGATCTGACAACCATGAACAAGTTGGTAAAAAGTACAAAGTTCAGGATGGTCATGATCCAGTCCATTCTACCTCTTTTGAAAATACATGACTGCATGTGCTCAGTGGACCTAAAGGATGCATACTACCACATCAAGACGGACAGGCGCTCCAGAAGGTACCTATACTTCAGGCTGGGAGCCAGTCATTATCAGTTCACAACACTGCCATTTGTTCTCACCACAGCCTCACCAAATGCTTGGAGGTAGTCACAGTTCATCTCAGATTGCAGGGATTCCATGTTTCTCCATACCTGGATGACTGGCTCTTCACTACTCCAACCAGGCATCTACACATCCAAGCCAGGGACTACTTGTTTCGGCTAGCTCCTACTTTGGGCATAACAATCAACCTAAAGAAATTCCAGCTTCAACTAGTTCAATGCATCGTCTTCATAGTAAGGGCTTATTTAGACATGTCCAAGTCCTTGGCTTTCCTTACTCTTGACAAGATGGCAAGCCTAAAGCTACATATCAGACAGATTTTGGTAATCTCAGCTCATCCAGCCAAGCTATTACTCAGGGCCCTGGGTACCATGGTGGCCACCATTTCTTTGTTACCCACAGCACGCCTGCAGATGAAAATTCTTCAATGGACCTTAGCAGTCCAGTGGTTACTTCTTCATCTACCCCTCAGCTATCCAGTCAAACTGTTTCAAGTGTGCAAGGATTCTCTCCTTTGGTGACTTCACTCCAGAGGTCCTTCAAGGATGCCCCTTTATTCTTCCTTCCCCAAAAGCCACGTTGACTGCGGATGCCTCCCAGGTAAGATGGGGCATTTCTTGGTCAGATGGTCCAAGGCACATGGACATCACAGGAGATCAGCTTGCATATCAATGCCTTGGAGATAACAGAGGTCCTTTTGGCATTGCGGCTCCTTCACAGCTTCCTTCCCCCAGGGATAATTGCAATACAAATGGACAATATATCAGTAGTTTGGTACATCAACAAGCAAGGGGGAACCAGATCCTACCCCCTGTGCCAAGAAGCAATGAGAGTGTGGCAATGGGCAATCTCCATCAGCCATTTTCTTATTGCAGCACACATTCTGGGGGAGCACAACACTGTAATGGACAGGCTCAACAGAGTTCTATTAATGCCTTACAAGTGGTCTCTGAACCAGTCAGTGGCAAACATGATCTTCTGCAAGTGTGGTCAACCTTGCTGTGACCACTTTGCATCTCTCCACAACAAGTGCAGCAGGTTGTTCACCTTGAGTCCCCCTCAGGAACAGTCACCCAGAGATGCTCTGGTCCATGCTTTGATTGCTTTATTCCTTTCCCCCTCTCCCCTTAATCCTCAAGTTTCTTCAGAAAGCCTCCCAGTTGAAGAGCAAAGTGATCCTCATTGCCCCTTTTAGGCCTCAGCAAATCTAGTTCACCTTTCTTTGTTCTCACCTAGCTTGCCCTCTGTGGGCACTCAAACCATATCCGGATCTTCTATTTCATCCATCAGAGCAAATTCACCCCGATCTCCCAGGTCTGAAACTAACCGCATGGTTTCTCTAATTCCAATGATGGCTATATCTGCCAGGCTTTCATCCCCAGTCCATAACATTCTGATTTCTTCCCACAAATTTTTCAAAAACAAATGTTACAAGAGAAAATGGAAGAGGTTTTCTTTTTGGGATAAACAGTAGAACTTAGATCCCTTTACCACCCCTGTTCTGGCAGTTCAGAATTTTTAGCTCATATTTTCCATGAGGGGGCCAGTCATTCCACTGTTAAGGTGCAGCTGGCCGCTATCTTGAATTTTCATTTAAGAGAAAATGCATCTTCTCTAGCCTCATCTAGATTGTGCAAGGCTTTTCTTAGAGGGGTTTTGCATGCCCTGGTTCTTCCTTCTTTTGAGCCTACAACCAAAGTAGATTTATTTTTTTTTATTTTGGAAGACTATTTTTCTGGTGGCTATCACATATGCAAGATTAGTGTCTGAACTGAAAGCTCTGTCCACTAAATATCCTTACTTAATTTTCCACAAAGACAGAGTGACTTTACATACTAATCCATCCTTTTTTCCCAAAGTGGCAACTGAGAACAATATAAACCAATCTATCAACCTACTGGTCTTTTCCCTCATTTCCAAAACAAAGGAGAATACACACTTCAACTGTTAGATGTCCACAGACAGTTGTGTTTCTATCTAGACAGAACAAAATCTTTGAGAAAATCTGATCAGCTTTTTCATATCCTTTTCAGATGCAAAAAAAGGCAAACCAGTTACCAAGACCGCCTTAGCCAAATGCTTAAGAGACTGTATTTCATTTGTTTATGAATCTAAAGGTGCTCCTTTACCTCAATGAGTTAAGGTTCACTCTACTAGATCTACAGCAACTTCTCAAGCCTTTTGCACCAATGTTTCAGTTGACTATATTTGTTCAGCTGCCTCTTGGTCTGATTCTCACACTTTTATTTCCTACTACAAATTGGACTTTGTGTCCAGAAGTAGAGCTGCCTTTAATTCTGCAGTGCTCCAGAATATCCTTCCATGAAGGCAACCCAAGGTTTGTTGTACCTGGGAACTCTGTCCCACAGGTCGAAGAAGAATGAGAAGACAGCATCAGATAAAGAAGTTATGTACTTACCATAACATTCCATGTGTGTTGTATTTCTCATTCTTCCTCGTCCTTCCCTCCCTCCTTCTCCCTGACCCTTGAGGCATGACCTGACAGATGGATTTATAAAAACCTCTGTACCATTGTTGAGCTCTTGTTCTTTCTTTTTTCTGTGTTAGCAGTTTTCAGAAGTAGTTGTACTTTGCCTATATAGTTTATTGTTGGCAAACATGGTAGCAGCAAACTTAACCTGAGGTAACCAGGGGGGAGTTAGGCATTATGGGTAGGAGAGGAGCTTGAGTTTCAGAGCCTAAGCTTTTGGAACGTGGCCAAGTCAGATCTGAGGTCGGGTACAAAACCCACCGGTAGAGGTAGAATGAAAAAAACAACACAGATGGAATGTTATGGTAAGTACATAGCTTACTTTTTCCATAACAGGACTGCTTTTGAAAATGGAAAGATTTCTACTCTGTACCAGCATGTGGGAGCTGCATTAGAATAAAAATAGAAAAAGCCCATGTATTTTTCAGACAGTAGTGACTTGGTAGTGTGCTGCAGATGATTGTTTATAAATAAAACAGAACCCCACATTTTCCCGCTTTTTTCTGTAAAAATTAAATTTGAACCTGATATTTTTACATTTTGTTTAAATGTACATACAATAGAGCAGAATGAAGTGGAAATGCTTCTGACTTTAAAATCTGCACATCCTACATTAATGCATGACTTCTACTGTATAGCTGTGTGTTGAGTCCAGCACAGTCAAAGCTGTTGCAACTTGTAATGCAACTGAATGAAAGAAGCTTGAAACAGTGCCGCATTAACTACCATAGCAGTCTTTTTGCTGTGTGTTCTTCTAGAAAGCAATACATCTGCCATGGAAATTGCTGTGACTCTACCAAAGCAACAGTGTTAGGTGTTGTAGAGCTGTTCTGCCATACATACAGTATTTCCTATTGCTGTCATCTGTATCATGAGATGATTTAGCTATTTTATTCATTTGCATACTGTTTTGCTGAAGCAGTGAGCTGCTCAGGTATGTGCTTGCAAGCCAACACATAAATACTATAGAAAAACTCATAATATCGTTTTCTTGTATCTAATCACTTGCTTTATGTTTGCATTTGAAAGACACTCAAGATCTAGGTCATGTTCCTGCCCATTAAAAAGTGGGCTTATTCTGATCAGGGGTGAGAATGTAGTGACATTCTTTTTGTTGTTCTAAGTTGACACACATTACTAGATCACTGTTGTAGTAGCTTAAGCTATATGGGACATCCTGCCAAGGAGCAGACCAGGGCCAGCTTTGAAAGCTTTAGAGTAACTTTCACACATCCTTTGTGACTGTAAAGCTTGAAAAATGCAGTATAAAATTAGGTGCTAGGGTGCCACAACTTCAGACTTGTCTTGCTGAATTGCACTTTTCCCTGTGGGTTTTGAGAGATCAGTTGTCAGCTAGTGCATTTTCAAGAATGGCCTGATAACTACCTGTTTGGGAAGTACCTTCTAGTTTATCTTCTGTTTGTAAAGAAAAATGTTCTTTTCTGTCAGACGTGTTTGCTAAAGGCTATAACAGGTGATCTGATGTTACAAATCTTTATTCATTCCTTACTGATAGGACTTTGGTTCCATCCTCGGAAATGACACGGTCGTTTCCAAGCTTGCGCCAGCCAAAAACTCTCAGCTAAGACCTACCCATAATGCCCCTCTAATAGTCTCTTCAGATCTCGTTTGCCACGTTCCTTGACAGACGTGATAAGCCTTCTCTCTCAAAGATAAGTGGAAAATTTGTGTATTTTTGTGTAGTTTCTTTCAAAACTTTGCCCTTTTTAGTCAGTCTCTCTAATTTCTCCTCTCACCTGTAAACTGCTTCTACTTCCTATCCTCTTCCTTTGGTAGTTACCCTTATACCATCGTTGGTACTGTCCGTCTCTCCTACCTTTGGTAGGCCCTCCTTTTACCACTTGTGGTATTTCTAGATACCATCGTTGGTATTCTTTTCTTTCCCTGTTTATATCTCTCTGTTCTTGGTAGTTTTTTGTCAGTACATTATGTCAGAACAAGCTAAACTTTGGTTTAAACAGTGCAACAAGTGTGGGCAAAAGATGCCCAACTCATCCGGTCATGCTCGGTGCATTTATTGTTTGGACATGGACCACAAAAATGCTTCATGTGACATCTGCTTTAGTTTTAGTAATCACACTCTAGCCGAGCACAAATCAAACTGATCTTGAAAGGTTTAGTCAAAATGCCTTTTTTGGAAGCTCTCTCTGGGATGGAGGTCTCACCACCTCCTAAAACCAAGAAACACAAGGAAAAACAGAATCACTCAGTTCCTACATCCCCGACCATTATGGAACCGAGACGGTACTGAGCTTCTCCAACGCCCTCGGCGCAGACAACTTTGGCACCAGGCTCTTTGTCTTCTCCCTTGGTGCCATCTCTGATGTTGACTCCTATTATGGTTCCAGCTTTGGCACCATTGTTTTCGGTGCCATCCTTGGTCCTGACACTGGCTTTGATGACCATACCTGCTTCGGCACCATCCCCGGCCACGGTGCCGACAGCTTATTTGGCTCCACAAACTATGACCTCGGTTTCTAAGGTTGAACACCTCCCAAGAACCAGATACTCTCCAACTTATGACCCTTTTTTGGGGCACCAATTTAGCCCCTATCTTGAAAGATCTGGCTCTCCTTCAGCAGCCTCCTATAAATCCACCAGGAGTCTTTCTAAACAAGATGTAGTGCGGGTTGTGGACTAGCTTCTGGCAGCTAGGGGATTGCCCACCCTGGCTAGACCTTCCATTCCCTTTGGCATGGAACCCTTCACAGCATACTCACCAGTATATCCTCCTCTGGCCTCTTCCCAGGCTTCGGAGATCTCAGTACCGATGACCACCCCGGTGCATACTGTCTTGGTTCTGACTGCGGAGTTTCCCCTGTCAGCACCGACCTCTCTTGGTGCATTGGCTCTGTTGGAACTGGTACACTCATAGAGCAGTGTTCGGGCTGTCGGCACCATGGTACCTAGTCCGGCACCTATTTTTTCGCTGGTGCCATCTATGTCTATGGCTCCAACAGCTTCCAGTCCTCTTGGAGCTCCTCACCTGGAGGCGGGCTCCTCAGGACAGGGTGTGACCCCAGTTCCGAGGTTCTCCTTTTCTGTTTCAGGCTCCCATCCCTCCTCAGGTGGGCCTGCTTTCCAGGTAATGTAGAGGATCTTTGCCTCCACAGACTCGCAGTCAGCACCAATGGCATCAACACCAGAACCCCCTCTAGCATGCAGCTGTCCCAACCCCTACTATAGGATCCCGGGCACAGGAGTCACAAGACCTTCCCTTGAAGGGAACTCTTTCTCCGGAGTCCTCCTCAGAAGATCCCACTGGGGAGCCACCCCAGAAGAAACGATGCAAGAGGAAGCACCTTGATCCCCCTGTGGAATCTATCACTGAGGACACCGATTGCAATGAGGGAGAAGGCTCCAGATGGTCTCCCCCAGAAGACATCTCATTTGGAGACATTCTCAAAATCCTCAAGCAGAGGGGAGACTGGAAGCCCTCTAACCTTTATTTGGAGGAATCGGTGTTCTTGCAGGCATTCTGTGCCCAGCCATCTACTTTCTGGGTGACCCCACCTGCAAATGAGCTTGTAAAGCTGATCGTGCAGCATGCCTGGAACATCCTGGACAATGTAGAAGAGGCCAGACAAAAATTTTATCCACCCCTGAAGACCAGCCCAACTGTTCCAAGCAGTTGACAGTTGATTCCATGGTCGTGGCAGCAGCCACCAAGAGGGAACTGGCAGAAGATAGTTCCACTGTCCATTACCTGAATAGGGAGTCTCAGGCCATGGACAGACTGGGGAAGCAGACCTACACTTCAGTGACCTTTGCCATTTGGTCGCTGAACTATCTGGCACATTTCACTCACCTCCAAAGAGACTTAATTTCGGAAATGTCTACCTCTACGGTGGGGGTACTGCCTGATGAGGTGCATGACTCTGTCACCTCACAGCTAGCTACCCTAGAACTCTTCAATACATTTGATATCTCACACCACTGAGGGGGCAGCTCGAGCTGCCGCATCAGGCATTGTCATGAGATGTCATGCCTGGATGCGTTTGTGTGATTTCGCAGACCCTTTTAAATCTTCCTTCATCAATGCATCTGTCGACGAATCTGCACTTTTTGGTCCCAAAGTATGAGACACACTAGCACGAAGTAAGAAATACAGAAATACCTTGTCTGCTGTGGGCATAAGTTTTTCTACCCCCAAGAGGTCCTATTCCAGGAACCAGAGGAGAGGGAAATTGTGGCTCAAAAAGTCCCAAGGATCTTTTCGTGACACTTGTGATAAGCAATCCCCCCGGGGCAGAAGGGGGCAACTCATCTGGAAGATGTCCCTTTCGGGACAGAGGGGGTCATCGTAACCAGGGCACTAGAGATTTCTTCTCCAGCCAACCCTACCAGTGCTCCTAAGCAGCGGCCCGATTACTTTTCTCTGCACCTATCAACCTGGCAACTTATTACTACCAATGCTTGGATGCAGAGAATAATATCCAGAGGCTACCATATCCCATTTGATTTAACTCCCAGACCTGTCAAATGAATCCCCAATGTGCCACCCAATCAGCGGGAGGTATCAGCCTTAGAAATAGAAAAGCGGCTAAGAAAAAGAGTTAACCAGTCCCACCACACCAGAGGGCAGCCGGGTTTTACTTGAGGTTCTTTTTAGTGCCAAAAAAGACAGGGGACTGGAGACCAATCCTGGATCTCAGCCTATTGAACAAATTTATGAAACCTCAAAAATTCTGGATGGTCATGGTACAGTCCATTATACCTTTTCTAGGGAAGGACAACTGTATGTGCTCTATAGATCTCCAGGATGCGTATTACCACATAAAGATGGATCAGTGCTCCCAGAGATTTCTCCACTTCTGGCTGGGAGCCAATCACTACCAGTTCAGGGTACTGCCATTTGATCTCTTGACAGCCCCCTGAGTGTTCAACAAATGTATGGCAGTTGTAGTAGCTCATCTTCAACTACAAGGCTTCCAGGTGTTTCCATATCTAGATGATTGTCTCCTTACCGCCATGACCAGTAATCTTCTAATCCACAGCCTCTATTACACTCAAGGCCTTGCTCTCCACTTGGGGATTATGATCAGCAAGGACAAATCTCAAATGTCCCCAACAAAAACACTGGAATTTATTGAAGCAATCTTCAGCACAACATCCTGTCAAGCTTCCCTCCATCCTCACAGGCTTTCGAAAGTAAGACACCAGATCCAAGCTCTCCTTCCATAGACCTTTGTACCAGCATGCCTTGTACTGCAACTGTTAGGCTGTATGGCACAGCCATTACCCTAGTACCGCTGACGAGGTTGCACATGAGAATATTACAGTGGCTCCTTTCTTCACAACGGTCGATCTTAACCCACCCACTCAACCACATGATATGTCTTACAAACCTTTGCAAGAAAGAAATGCTATGGTGGATGAAGCCAGAATCAAATATTTGGTGTCGCCCATTCTGTCTCCCCCAGCCCAGGGCCACGGTGACCACAGACGCTTCCCTGTTAGAGTGGTGGGGCATTTCCAGGGAAACATGGTCCAAGGCACCTGGTCCACCATAGAGGCCAATTTGCACATAAATGTCCTGGAATTGATGGCAGTTCTCTTAGCGTTGCAAGCGTTCCATACTTCTCTCCCTTCTGGGATCATTGCAATTCAATCAGACAACATGTCAGTCATCTGGTATATAAACAAACAAGGCAGAACCAGGTCTTACCCCCTGTGTCAGGAAGCCATGAGGATTTGGCACTGGGTGATAGCTTCCAACCGCTTTCTTATAGCAACACACATTCCCGGGAATTCCAACCTTATTGTGGACAATTGCGATGCCTCACGAATGGTCCCTCAATGCTGTAATAGCAGATTGGATCTTCCACCATTGGGGCAGGCCTTGCTGCGATCTGTTTGCTTCCCCTCTAAACAACAAATACAGAAGCTACTTTGCCCTGATCCCCCTCAGAGGGAATCACCGAGGGATGCTCTAACTCACAATTGGCCACCGGGTCTACTGTATGTCTTTCCCCCATTTCCCCTCATCTTGAAATTCCTCCAGAAAGCTCAAAGATTGGGAAGCAAAGTGGTCCTCATTGCCCCTTATTGGCCCCGTCAAGTCTGGCTTCTTTCCTATGGCCTCATCTGATTCACAGCCCGTGAATCCTGGATCAGTCTCAAGGTCTGCTATCTCACCCTCAGGGACTGATTCACCCTAATCTTCCCTGCCTCAAGCTCACAGCTTGGTTCCTCCACTTCCGATGATTGCCAGGCTGCCTGATATTTCATCTCCTCTCCGTGAGATTCTTCTGGCTTCATACAAACCTTCCACCAGAAAAATGTATTCTAGTAAATGGGCTAGGTTCTCTACATGGGCCAAAGATCAGGGCATAGACCCTTTCTCTATGCCTATTCAGAAGATCCTACAGTACCGGACTACTCTTCTACATGTAGGAGCCTCAGCATTGACAATTACTGTACATTTAGCAGCTATCGCAAATTTTCGTAATGGATTTGATAATTCTTCTGTTATGTCACACCATCTGTGCAAAATCTTTTTGAAAGAAGTATTACACGTTAAACCTCCTGTCAAGCCCCCCATAGAATCCTGGGACGTGACTTTGATACTTCAGTCATTAACAAGCCCTCCTTTTGAACCTTCTGATTCATGTGATATAAAATTTGCATCATGGAAGACTCTGCTTCTACTAGCACTTACCGCAGCGAGAAGAGTATCTACGTTGCAGGCCTTGAGTGTCAAGAGACCTTACTTGAACTTCCACAGGGATACAGTGTCCCTTCATACTGACCCTTCATTCTTGCCCAAGGTCATTTCTGGATTTTCACTTAACCAATCTACTGACCTGCAGGTTTTCTACCCTCAGCATTCAAACAGGGGGAGTATCTTTTGCATACCCTTGATATTCAGGCAGCTAAACTAAATCTTTCAGGGAAATGGATCAATTGTTTGTGGCCTTTGTGAGACCCAGATTGGGAAAACCTGTCTCCAAAGTGACTCTATCCTCCTGGCTTAGAAACGTCTTTAGCTTCATCTACCATCAGAATAAACTATCCTTACCTTCGAGAGTAAAGGCTCATTCTACTAGATCGATGACTACTTCTGTGGCTCTTCATTCCAGAGCCTCTATAGATGATATCTGCGCAGCAGCCACTTGGGCAAGACCTCATAACTTTATCACTCATTACAAATTGGATTTGGCCTCCGGGGGATGAGCATCTTTTGGTTCTAAGGTGCTCAAGAATATCCTTCCTTAGGGCCACCCAGGACTCAAGTAGCTTGGTACTTGGTCCTATCAGTAAGGAATGAATAAAGATTTACAACATCAGATAAAGGAGTTATGTCTTAACATAACATGTTAAGTTGTCAATCTCGCCGTCATTCTTGCTTGATGGGTTCGGAGCCGATCCTCGGCTCCGACTCGGCACTTGCTAAGCTCGAGAGTCACTTTTACCAGCTCGAGGCAGCCCCATATCCCATGATGCAAGGCGGTAAGTACCCAGATCTCGTTTGCCGCTTCGCTGATGAGGTCCTCCTTTTACCAGCTCCTGGTAAGTGAATTGTTACTTTACTATTTTAGCCCCTTTTTACAAAAAAACCTTAAATTATTAGTTTTAACTTAGTTTTAATCCCTTTCTGACAGAAAATTTCCCTGTCTCCTCATAACTTTTAGTCAGACTTTCACCCATCCCATCCCCCCCCCCCTGTTAGGGTGTGTCTGTTAGTGATACCTTTTGGTATATTTAATTTAATTTCTTGGACTGGTGTGTGTGTGTGTGTTTTACACCATGTCTAAAGAAAGGGTCTCAGGCTTTAAGAAGTGTGACTCGTGCTGTCAGAAGATGTCTGACAGACGGTCACACTTCTTGCCTGTACTGTCTGGGGCCTCTTCACCTGCAGGACTCCTGTGCTATATGTCATTCTTTTTGCCAGAGAGTCCTGCAGGAAAGAAGAAATAAATTGATTTTGAGGGGCCTTCTTAAGCCGGAGGGCTCTCCGCTAAGTCGGCCCCATCTAAGACTTCTAAGTCTTCCAAGGCCCAGGCTTCTGTGTCCAAGCCTGTGGCCTCGGCTCCGACTCATTCAGAGTCGAGATCGCCCGCTGGAGCCGATTCTGGTTACCTAAACCTCGGCACCGATGGCTATGGGTGCCGACTCTGGTTCGACCACCGTGTCGGCTCCGATCGGTTCTGACCACCATGTGGCCCAGGCATCGGTGTCGGCCCGATCGGCTCCGACACCCTTACATTTATGGTCAGATCGGCTCCGCTGGAGCCGATGCATCAGCTACCTGTCGGTGCCGATAAGTTGTCGGCTCCGACAGTTTCAGTAGTTTCATCGGCTCCGATGGTTCCTTCGAGGAAGAGGTCTAGGTCCCCTTCCTTGGAGCCGATACTTTCGGCTCCGGCTTCGCCTCTCCTCTTGGAGCGGAGCCATCGGAGCCGATCTTCAAGGTCATCCACAGGCTTTCTGACCATGATTTGGAGAGTGGTCAGTAGATTACTAAAGTCACAGGCACTGGCCCAAATGCTACATAGTCCGTCTCAGCAGACGACTATTAGTCCACACCCCATTGCAGTTCCTCCTTCAACTCTTCCTCAGAGATTGGAGTTGGAGTCTTCGGGAATGGTTTCTGCTATGGCTGAGGGACAGATACCCCCTTCTGCTCCTTCAGCCTCTACTCTTATCTCCTCTTCGAGACCTTCCTTAGAGGGATTCGGTGGCCGGGCTTCCCTGGTCTCCTCCGAGGGGGTGAGTGGCATCGGACCCTTGTCCGAGCCCGCTCTTCCCCTTGGAGCCTCGGCCTTGGTGAGCTCGGCTCCGACATCTGCCTCGAGCCTTCCTTTTGGTGGGTCCTGGAGTTCCTAGTTCTTCGGAGCGGGTTCTCTCGGACCTTCCTGGGAGGGGGGCCTTCGAAGTAATGAAGAGTGTGCTGGCCACTGGTCTCAGCCAGCAGTCTATTCCCTTAGCTCCTCCCTCTATGGTGCCTGTTGACATCTCTGCCACTTCTCTTGCTCCAGGACCCAGAGATCCTCCGCCTCAGGTTTCCCCACTGGGGATATCCCTCCTCCGAGGATTCTCCTGATTTGTCGGGGGATCCTCCGCAGAAGAGGACATGTAAGAGGAAACACGTAGACTCCCCCGTGTCTATCACTTCAGATACTGACTTAGATGAGTCAGAGGGATCCCCAAGATCCCCTCTGAGGATGTCTCCTTCTCAGACATCCTAGAACTCCTTAGACAGAGGGGAAACTGGCCCATCAATAATCCCTCTGAGGATGATTCAGTATACCTGAGGCGTTTGGATCTCGGCCCTCCACCTCCTGGGTGTCTCCGCCTTCGACCCCTTATGCAGGTTATTGCTCGAAGGCGTGGACTGCTCCTGACTCTGTAGAGCCTGTCCCTAGGAGGCCTTCTAAATTTATCACTGCCCGTCGGACAAGCAATTCCTTACAAAAGGTGTCCCCACTGATGCCATGGTGGTGGCGGCTGCCACCAAGAAGGCACTTGCAGATCCCTCCGGACCTGTCCGTCCTGCTAATAAGGACTCTAGGACCATGGCTAGATATGCTACGCGGATGGTGTCTGCAGCGACCTTTGCTATGTTCGCTGAACTATCTTTGTCACTTCACCAGACTCCAAAGGGATATCCTTAAGGAGCTAGGTGAAGTTGTGCAGGATCCTACAGCTGCGGGGCTCAGGAAAAATTGCTGCGCAGCTAGGAACCCTTACCGCCATTGCACTGCCCTCCATGCGGCTTTTACGATATGCTGCTGATCGAGCAGTAGGGTCGCAGGTACAGGTGTGGCTCTTAGACGCCAAGCCTGGATGCGGCTATGTAGTTTTGCAGATCCCTTTAAGGCGTCCTTCACAAACTCTCCCTTTGATGGGTCAACTTTGTTTGGCCCTCAAGTGAAGGAAACGTTGACCAGGTGTGAGCAGGACGGCAAAACTCTTTCTGCCGTAGGAGTCCGTTTTCCACCCCTTCTAGACCTTATCCCAAAGGACAGAAGGGTGGCAAAATGTGGTTCCAAATCCCAAGGAGTCACGCCGATTCACGTGGTCAGTTTACCCCTAGAGGCAGAGGGGTAACAACAACAGACGCCGCTCTAGAGGCAGAGGGGTCCACAAAACCAGGGAAACAGAGAGTCTCTCTCTGACAAGCCCTTTCAGCATCCCTGAGATGTTGCCCGGCTGTCCCTCCTTGGAGGCAGTCGGGAAGACTATCGCTGTACCCAGAAGCCTGGCGTTCTCTCACTCAAGACAGATGGGTACAGTCGATCATATCCAAGGGTTACAAAATTCCTTTCGAGGAAAGTCCTTTCTATCCCTCAAATTCCCTTCCAGATGTACCACCCGGTCTAAGGGAAATTGCAGAGTTAGAAGTCTCAAAACTACTGCAAAAGAGCCATTCAGCCAGTTACAACAGACCATTCAGAGCCCGGAATCTACTCAAGGTTCTTTTGGTCCCCAAAAGACGGGAGACTGGAGACCAATATTGATCTCAGCAGACTCAACAAGTCTGTGAGGAAGACAAGATTCGAATGGTCACTCTTCAGTCGATTCTGCCCTTCTTGCAGAAGGACAACTGGATGTGCTCAATAGATCTTCAGGATGCGTACTATCACATAAAAATTCACAGACGCCCAGGAGATTTCTCCGCTTTGGCTGGGGTCCAGTCATTTCCAGTTCAGAGCCCTGCCCTTTGGTCTCACCACGGCCACCAGAGTGTTCACCAAATGCATGGCAGTGGTCACGGCTCACCTGAGACGTCAAGGATTCCAGGTGTTTCCGTATCTCGACGACTGGCTCCTGTCAGCCACCACCAGGCATCAGCTTGTTCAAGCCAGGGATTACACAATAAATCTTTGTTCTCATTTGGGCATCTCGATCAACTTCGAAAAGTCATCCTTATTGCCCTGCCAGTCTATTACTTTCATAGGCAAACTTAAACACTGTTCGGATGTCAGCTACCCTTACAGACCAAAGAGTTTCAGACATTCAAAGTCATGTCAGGATCATTCTAGCCAACAAGAAAGTACAGGCCAGAATGGTTCTAAAGGTATTAGGTCTCATGGCTGCGGCCATTACTATTCTTCCCCGGCTCGCTTCTACATGCGCCTTCTTCAGTGGATGTTGTTCACTCAGTGGTCTTACCAACAACTTCCAATGCGTCACCAAATTCTGGTGACACAGATTTGCAAAAATCATCTTGCTTGGTGGATCACTTCTCCCCAGATTCACCAAGGCAGACACTTTGTACCCCATCCCGGTAGCCACTGTCACCACGGATGCCTCCCTGATCGGGTGGGGAGGGCATTATCAGGGCAAGATGGTTCATGGGACGTGGCAACCGTTCGAGTACCACCTGCACATAAATGTCCTAGAGATGAGAGCAGTGCTTTTAACGTTGCAAGCCCTCAATGACTCTCTTCCTGTAGGGACAATTGCAGTCCACACAGACAACATGTCTGTAGTTTGGTATATCAACAAACAGGGCGGAACCAAGTCCTACCCCTTATGTCGAGAAGCGCTCAGACTGTGGCAATGGGCAATCTCCTCTCATCGGTTTTTGGTAGCAACGCACATCCCTGGGAAAACCAACATTTTAGCGGACAGATTGAGCAGAGCTATTCTCATGCCTCACGAGTGGTCTCTCAAGCAATCTATAGTGGAGGAGATTTTTCTGAAATGGGGTCAGCCCATGTTGCGATCTTTTGCTACTCCCCAAAACAGCAAATGCCCAGACTTCTTCTCTCTCTTCCTCTGTCAGGCCATCCCCAGAGACGCTCTGACCCAGGATTGGCCCCAGGGACTTCTTTATGCCTTTCCTCCTTTTCCTCTGATCCCTCAAGTTATCCAGAAAGCTACTGTTTTGAGAGCCAAAATGATTCTCATTGCTCCTTATTGGCCTCGACAAATTTGGTTTCCGATCCGCCATCGTCAACCATTGGAGCAGCCGTGGCATCTGGACCCAGTGCCAGACCTTCTGGTTCACCAATCCGGTCAGCTGCACCGGTCTATCCCTTCTCTCAACCTCTCAGCATGGTTGCTCCACTTCCTTCCTTAGCCAGGCTTCCTTTGATCTCTAACCCTGTTAGAGACATCATAGTAGCTTCTTTAAAATCCTCTACCAGGAGGATTTATACAAGCAAATGGAAGCGTTTCTCTTATTGGGCTAAAGCCAAGAATATTGATCCCTTCACTGCCCCAGTTCAGGCAGTTTTGGACTTCTTAGCAGAGATTTTTCATGCAGGCTGCTCTTCTTCCACAGTTAGAGTTCAATTGGCTGCTATCTCGAACTTTCATGTCGGGATCGCAGATCACAATATTATGTCCCATAGGCTTTGTAGAGCCTTCTTGAAAGGAATTTTCCTGCTAAAGCCTCCAATCAGGAATCCTCCTCCTCCATGGGATCTAAATTTAGTGCTGACATCCTTGATTCTCCCCCCCTTCGAGCCAGCTGTTTCTTGCTCCCTAAAATTTCTTTCTTGGAAAACATTATTCCTAGTAACTATTACATCGCCAGGAGGGTGTCTGAACTTCATGCTCTATCAGTTCGACCCCCTATTTGGTCTTTCACAAGGACAGAGTATCATTGAGAACTAATCCGACCTTTTGCCTAAGGTCGCCTCAAAGACTAATTTGAATCAATCCATTGATCTCCCTGTATTTTTCCAAACTATTCAAACAGATCGAACAAAATTACATTATCTTGATGTCCACCGCCAACTCAGATATTATTTGGACAGAACTAAACAATTTAGGAAATCCGATCAACTCTTTGTTTCCTATGGGATAACAAGAAAGGCCTTCCTGTCTCTAAAGTGACTTTGTCTAGATGGCTTTCTTCTGTCATCTCTGAAATTTATCTGCTCAGGGGAAAACAGCTGTGCTCAAAACCTAAAGCACATTCAACTAGGAGCTTAGCCACTTCTACAGCCTTTCAAGCTAGACTTCCTTTAGACACTATTTGTGAAGCGGCCACTTGGGCCACTCCTCATACTTTTGTTTCCCATTACAAATTGGACTTGGCCTCCAGGGACAGAGCCAGTTTTGGCTCTACAGTCCTCAAGAGTCTGTTCCATTGAGCCACCCAGGATAGAGGTGCTAGGACGGTCCCATCAAGCAAGAATGAAGGCGAGATTGACAACTTAACATTAAGAAGTTATGTACCTACCATAACGTTCCATGTTAGTTGTCTTCTCGCCTTCTTTCTTGCGACCCTCCCTCCTTCCCCCAGGCCTGGACAGACCTTTCTACAAGAGATTATTATGCTGAAGACGATTCAGAGCTGGTCCTTCTTTCATCCTGTAGGCTTTCTTTCTTCCTTTGGGAAGTATTTATGCTTGGTGCTATTGCCCTTTGTCATCAAACGAGATCTGGGTACTTACCGCCTTGCATCATGGGATATGGGGCTGCCTCGAGCTGGTAAAAGTGACTCTCGAGCTTAGCAAGTGCCGAGTCAGAGCCGAGGATTGGCTTCAAACCCATCAAGCAAGAAAGAAGGGGAGAGAAGACAACTAACATGGAACGTTATGGTAGGTACATAACTTCTTATTTCCATCTGTGTTGTAGATCTTTATTCATTCATTACTTCCCGCCCTCCTTCCCCCTGCCTGGACTCCTGGTGGACTTTAGGAACTCCTGGTTAAGGTATTTGCTCAGACAGAGCCTCCTACTGTCTCTCTTACTATCTCTATAATATAGGGGTGGGCAAACTCAATCTGAAGAGACTATGAGAGGGGCATTATGGTTAGGTCTTAGATGAGAGTTTTTGGCTAGCGCAAGCTTGGAAACAGCTGTGTCAGTTCTGAGGATGGAACCAAAGTCCTATCAGTAATGAATGAATAAAGATCTACAACACAGATGGAACATTATGGTAAGACATAACTTCTTTTTTTAGTTGTTGTCACTAAAACGTTTACTTCAAATCTGAAATTTTTAGTCATGGTTCCTAGTGAGAAATGTCTTTCAAATAATTGATTTCTGTGACAAAAAGTTTTATGTTTTTGTTCAAAACTTGTAGTTAGGGGCTAGGACTTGTGCTTTTGGGAATATCATTAAAATGTTTTCCTCAAAACATATTTTTCATGTCAGCTTTTTCATCAAATAGCTTAAGTTTCACTACCCACTTGTCAGACACCTCTTTCAGGAGCCAGATGGTCCTGAGTCCCTGGGGGAATCCCTTATTATCATATTCTGTCAAAAATGTGTAGTTAGAAATTGTAGCTAATATGTCTGGTGGTTGTCAGAAAAAAAAGTACTTCAGAAAATAACTTTTTTGTCAGGAGGACAGATCTACTCTTCATGGATTTGCTATCATTTGTCAGATGCCTTTTTTAATACAAAGATGGTCCTGGATCCTTGTGTGGATTTCCTTATAATTTATCATTTTCTGTGAGGAAAACTGAACTTTTCTATCAAAACGTGTTGTTAGGGACTGGAGCTAGTATGTTTAGTTACTCTCACTAAAAAAGTTTATCTCAGAACTTAACTTTTTTGTCAGGCAGTAAGACCTACTCTCCAAAGCTCTGCTAACCATTTATCAGCTATATTTTGTGCCAAGAACATGGAAATGGATCATCGTAACCCAATCATTCCCTTCTGGAACAACAAAAATTGAAAAGTTACCCGTGAAACTTCAGTCTTGACTCAGTCTTCCCCTTCACTTCAGCCACTGATGGGAGACTCTATTGTAGTCCCCTATTATTCTTTGGACGACTGATCACTTTCTTTTGTCTCTCAGGTTCTGCTGCTCAGGAAGCTATTGTGGACCAGGAGACAAGCACATCCTTTAGGCTGTTCAGCTGCCCATGTTGGGATAGGGAGAACCACTCTTGCCATCATCAGAGATGGTACCAAGTGATGCTTCTTTACTAAACCATTATGAGGATCTTTATTCCTGGGGAAAGGATCATCCTTCAAGCCTCTCTTTTTCTGGGAGGATCCGCAGAAAAAGCAAACATAAGGTTAGATATTTATCTTCTCTTAAAGTAGATGATGAGGATTGGCTGGGCTTTGCTAATGGTCTGTTTAAAGCCTTTCAGTGTGTACATCCAGAGTCTTCCCCTCATTAAAGAGAGAAAGATTTTCCTCTCTCTCAGACTCTGATCCCCAGTCTGAGGGGCAGGATTTAGACTCAGACTATGTTTCTCAAATTCCCACTTCACAGGGTGGGAATTCTGATTCTGAGGAAATGTATTCTTTGTATTCCCCTCCTGAAGAATTGTATTTTTCTGACACTATTGCTAGAATGAAAGACTTGTTTTAGTGGAAAAAAATACCAGAATCCAGCAATTATATTATGATTTGTTACAGTTGGAATTTACTCAACCGGCAGCTGTTGCTCCTGTATTTGTCAGCCTTAGAGAATGCCTTATTTGCAGAAGTTTGGGATTGTTATAATGGTTAAGGTGTTTACCTCACAGTAACAATGTACAGGGTCTGATTTTACATTTGAAAGGGAAATTGGCTAGGCTTAAAATAACCCACAAGGACAGCTAGCCTAGTACTTACTTATATGAGTATTATGATTTGTTACAGGTGGAGTTTACTCAGCCTGCAGCAACTAGATTTATTCCTTCTGACAGACTGGAAAAAGGGGATACTTCTACCATTTTAACCTTCAGAATAGTGAATTGTCAGGCTCAGATGTAAGTTTCTGCTGTCTTCCTATGACAATATGAGAAAGTTAATTGCTGACCTTCCTTCTACAGAGACTAAGGCTTTTCTGAATTCATTAGTATCCTCTGTGTCTTAACGCATTACATCCGAGTGATGCCTCTGTGTGCATGTGCAGTTACTCCTACTGACACCTGCAGGCATCAAAATTGCTTGTTCATAGTTGCATCAATAATTCCAAGACCATGCTATGTATAAGTTTGTAAAAGATTTCATCTTAAAGCTTACATAGTGTCTAACTCAATTGCATTGATATCTGACCTCTGTCTAGTGCATGTAAATATATATTAACTGTTGTTTTTCACAATATTAACTTATATACTTATAATTTTTACATTTCTAAATATCTCAACAACCAAGTTACACAGACAGAACTCCTTAGCCTCACGTGAAAGCTCTCAGCTAGATGAATAAAATGCTACTGACAGTATGTGTGTAACGAGGGGTTACTTAGATATTGTAAGTTGCTTATAAAATATTACAAATGTAATAGTTACTGTGTTTACTGCAATTTATACAATTTGGTTTAAGATGACATACCAGTGGAAGCATGGAGGTGCTTAGAAGAAATGGCAATAGAATTTTTAACCAGATTGTTTAATGAAATTTTGGAAAGTCAGAGGATGCCTGAGGAGTGGAGAAAAAGTGTTTTGGTACCTATCTATAAGAATAAGGGTGATGTGCAGAGCTGCAGTAACTACAGAGGGATAAAATTGATCAGTCACAGCTTGAAGTTATGGGAAAGAGTAGTGGAAGCTAGATTAAGAAGGGAGGTGGTGATTAGTGATCAGCAGAATGGTTTCATGACAGGAAAGAGCACTACAGATGCAATATTTGCTCTGACAGTGTTGTTGGAGAAATACAGAGAAGGTCAGAAGGAGTTGCACTGTGTCTTTGTGGACTTAGAGAAAGCATATGACAGGGTGCCTAGAGAGGAGTTGTGGTATTGTATGAGGACGTCGGGAGTGGCAGAGAAGTATGTAAGAGTGGTACAGGATATGTACGAGGATAGTGTGGCATTGGTAAGGACTGCGGTGGGAGTGACATATACGTTTAAGGTGGAGGTGGGATTACATCAAGGATCAGCTCTGAGCCCTTTCTTATTTGCAGTGGTGATGGACAGGTTGACAGATGAGATCAGACAGGAGGCCCCGTGGACTATAATGTTTGCAGATGACATTGTGATATGTAGTGAGAGTAGGGACCAGGTTGAGGAGACCCTGGAGAGGTGGAGATATGCTTTAGAGAGGAGAGGAATGAAGGTCAGCAGGGTGAAAACAGAATATATGTGAGTAAATGAGAGTGAGGGTAGTGGAATGGTGAGGATGCAGGGAGTAGAGTTGGTAAAGGTGGATGAGTTTAAGTGCTTGGGATCAACAGTTCAGAGTAATGGTGAGTGTGGAAGAGAGGTGAAGAAGAGAGTACAGGCAGGGTGGAATGGGTGGAGAAGAGTGTCAGGAGTCATTTGTGACAGACGGGTACCAGTAAGAGTGTAAGGGAAGGTCTACAAGAGGGTAGTGAGACCAGCTATGTTATATGGGTTGGAGATAGTGGCATTGACGAAAAGGCAGGAGTCAGAGCTGGATGTGGCAGAGTTAAAGATTTTAAGATTTGCACTGGGTGTGACTAGGATGGACATGATTAGGAATCAGTATATTAGAGGGTCAGCTCAGGTTGGACAGTTTGGAGACAAATCAAGAGAGGCGAGATTGCATTGGTTTGAACATGTGTTGAGGAGGGATGCTGGGTATATTGGGAAAAGGATGCTAAGGATGAAGTTGCCAGGTAAGAGGAAAAGAGGAAGGCCTAATATAAGGTTTATGGATGTGGTGAGAGAGGACATGCAGGCAGATGGTGTGAAAGAGCATGATGCAGAGGACAGAAAGAAATGGAAACAGATGATCCGCTGTGGCGACCCCTAACGAGAACAGCCGAAAGAAGATGATGATGATGATGTTTAAGACCTAGAATCTAAAGAATATGACCACTCTAAAACAGTTTGTGCTGAAGAGTTTGCCATTTATATTTCTTTCATAAACCCTGTGGTTCCAGAGATATGAACATTTGTTTGAAATGTGAGGGCATAATTTAATTATGTCAAAAGGCTTCGGCTCCGTCCATTGGAAGTTATAGTGTAAACTTCCTGAGCTCCTTTGGAATGAATGAGTTAAGTAACCAAATTACTCTAAAATGTGCTTATCACAATCCTCATGCTGTTTCTACAGCAGCTTACAATGGGTCAGTGATAAGGTTTGGCTAGCAACTTTCTTAGAATTTCCAGATGATGTCAAAGCTGATATCCTGACTGCTCCCCTGGATAAAGAGGTGTTAATTGGTTTTTCCACTGCTAAGATCCTTAAAAGGTTGGAGGAAAGGAGAAAGTTAACTCAGGGGATTACTGATATTTTTTAGCCCTCCTTGCAAAATATAATAGAAGGTTTTCTTCTAGTTCAGCTTCCTTTTTCAGGAAACAGAAAAAGCACTCCAAGCAAAAACACAAGCAAACATAATTTCAAAAAGCAATGGCAGGTAGGTTCAAAGAAGAAAGGAGAGTCCTCTCAAAACCTAGGACAATCTAAGAAAATAGAATGGCTATATCCCCCTTCATGTGCTTTCCCCTCTCCACCCTAGCAATCATGTAAATATTTTCCAGGTTTAGGCCTTCACTTTCCTCTTTGGCATCAGATAACTTCAGTCACTTGGGTTCTAAGACTCATTCAAAAGGACTACAAATAGCAGTGGGATTCCCTTCCACTTTTTCAAGGGATTCTTCTTCATGCAGCCAATCAAATATCTGTCCCTTCTATTGTAAATCAGGTTCTGCAACAGGGTAATAAAGATGTCTCCCTATTGAAATTCTAGTACTCAAAATACCAAGTGCCAACAAGCTGAAAAAAAAGACAAAAAAAAAACCAGGAAAATGCAAATCCTGAAGATCAATCTTCTCCTTTAAACTTCTTTTTTTGCAGGGGGCAAGCCCTCACTTTCCCCAAACCCATATATATATATATATATATATATATATATATATATATGTGTGTGTGTGTGTGTGTATGGGTCTACTATACATGGTCAACATTTCAGAATGTCGAAGACCATATGGCCAAGAACATATGATCGACATTCAAAATGTCGACCTCTTCTTCTTCTTCTTTCGGCTGCTCCCATCAGGGGTTGCCACAGCAAATCAACTGTTTCCATTTCTTCCTGTCCTCTGCATCTTACTCTGTCACACCAACCACCTGCATGTCCTCTCTCATCACATCCATAAACCTTATCTTAGGCCTTCTTCTTTTCCTGTTACCTGGCAGCTTCATCCTTAGCATCCTTTTCCCAATATACTCTGCATCCCTCCTCAGCACATGTCCAAACCAATGTAATCTTGCTCTCTGGCTTTGTCTCCAAACCTTCCAACCTAGGCTGACCCTCTAATATACTTATTCCTAATCCTGTCCATCCTCATCACACCCAGCGCAAATCTTAACATCTTCAACTCTGCCACGTCAAGCTCTGACTCCTGCCTTTTTGTCAATGCCACTGTCTCCAACCCATATAATATAGCTGGTCTCACTACCCTCTTGTAGACCTTCCTTTTCACTCTTACGGGTTCTCGTCTGTCACAAATCACTTCTGACACTTTTCTCCACCCACTCCATTCTGCCTGTACTCTCTTCTTCACTTCTCTTCCACACTCACCATTACTCTGAACTGTTGAAGTATTTAAACTCATCCACCTTCGCCACCTCTACTCCCTGCATCCTCACCATTCCTGTATCCTCCCTCTCATTCACACACATATATTCTGTCTTAGTCCTGCTGACCTTCATTCCTCTTCTCTCCAGAGCATATCTCCACCTCTCCATGGTCTCCTCCACCTGTTCCCTACTCCCACTACAGATCACAATGTCATCTGCAAACATCATAGTTCACAGGGACTCCTGTCTGATCTCGTCTGTCAACCTGTCCATCACCATTACAAATAAGAAAGGGCTCAGAGCTGATCCTTGATGTAATCCCACCTCCACCTTAAATGCATCTGTCACTCCCACTGCAGACCTCACCGCTGTCACACTACCCTCATACATATCCTGTACCACTCTAACATACTTCTCTGACACTCCTGACTTCCTCATACAATACCACAACTCCTCTCTAGGCACCCTGTCATATGCTTTCTCTAAATCCACAAAGACACAATGCAACTCCTTCTGACCTTCTCTGTACTTCTCCATCAACACTCTCAAAACAAACATCGCATCTGTAGTGCTCTTTCCTGGCAAGAAACCATACTGCTGATCACTAATCATCATCTCCCTTCTTAACCTAGCTTCCACTACTCTTTCCCATAACTTCATGCTGTGACTGATCAATTTAATCCCTCTGTAGTTACTACAGCTCTGCACATCACCCTTATTCTTAAAAATCGGTACCAAAACAGTTTTTCTCCATTCCTCAGGCATACACAAACCCAGCCACTGGGGACGCATAAGTCAGTGCATTTCTTTGTGCTGGTCCCAAGCCCGGATAAATGGGGAGGGTTGCATCAGGAAGGGCATCCGGCATAAAATTTTGCCATATCATACATGCAGACAAAAGTAGACATTCAAAATGTCGACCATGTAACAAAAAAAAAAACCACAACAATAACTTACCTTCAAACTACTAGCACCCCCCACACCCCCCCTAACTTAAATATACCAACTCTGAGATTGCACTACAGTGCGGAAATGGAAATCTTTCCATTCCACACTGTACAGAGATGCTGGTTCTGCATGGTCGACATTTTGAATGTAGATCATATGGTCTCGGCCATATGGTCTTCGACATTATGAAATGTTGATCATGTGAACCCATATATATATATATATATATATATATATATATATATATATATATATATATATATATATATATTTTTTTTTTTTTTTTTTTTTTTGAGATCTCCATACCTCAAAGAAAAGGGAATATTTCAACAAATGGCCATTTCATACTTACTGTATGTAAGTCTGTTTTTGGCCATTCAGTCTCTGTGTTTTGGGACTTGTTGTAGAGGGACACGACATTTCAAATGGCTATCAATAAATCCTATTTCCCCAGGACTAAGAGAGAAATGATTTTATTCAAGGATCTTTTGTTGCCAGAGAAAGAAAGAACCTGCAGGCCTGTCCTAGTTCCTTCTTTCTAAACCATCTCATCATATTCCAGTTATCAAATATTTCAATTTTTTTTTTTTTTTTTTACGTTTTTCTGTATCTGGTTTACATTTTCTGTTTTCTGCTTTGCATTTGGTTTGTCCACATCTCTAAGAGTGTTTACAAAGTACCTTGCTCAGGCAGATGAAAATATCATGACAAATGTAAACACTGAGAGACATGAAGTCAAAACTTAACTGTTGACATCAGAAATGTCAATGGATAGGGAGAAACTGGAGAGCTGAAGAGTATGATCATGGTACAGCAGGGATCATGGAACTGGCCCTTTTCATGCTGTTGTGTGATCCTGAAGTTAGTATATGCATCATTTCAGGGTGGAGATATAGGGGTGGATTTCCCCCCTGCAAAAAAAGTAGATGTTAAGTTGTCTATCTCGCCTTCATTCTTGCTGGATGGGTTCGGAGCCGACCTCGGCTCCGACTCGGCCACTCTAAAGCTCGAGAGTTGGTTCCACCGGCTCGAGGCTCCCCTTATATCCCACAATGCTAGGCGAGAGTTACCTCAGATCTCGTTTGCCGCTACAGCTTCGAGGTTGGTTTTCTACCGGTTCCTGGTAAGTTTTAACTTTTTCTATAAAAAGTTACTCTTGTTTCCCCTTTTTTAGTTTAATTATTCCTAAAGTTAGTGTAGTTTATTAAACTCTATCCCCGAACCTATTTTCTTCCCGTTTCTTGTCAAAAGAACTTTTAGTTCTTCCCTTGGGCCTTAGGCCTTCCCTTCCCTAGGGAGTGTTTGTGTAGTGTACTACTGCTTATTATACTTATTTTTAGTATTCTTTTACTATAATTGTGTTTTTTGACAGGGTATAACTGGTGTGTTTGAGTGTGTGTTTGTGTTCACCAGTTAGGCTATGTCTAAAGAAGCAAAGGTCTCCGGATTCAAGAAGTGTGATGCGTGCTGTCAGAAAATGTCTCTGACAGACGCTCACACTTCTTGTGTCTATTGTCTGGGGCCTTTGCACCTGCAGGACTCCTGTGCTGTCTGCCATGGCTTCAGCCCCAGGGTCCTGCAGGAAAGAAAAAACAAGCTCATTTTGAGAGGCTTGTTGAAGCCTGAGGATTCCCTGTCTCTCTCAACAGGGAAGCCCTCCAAGGCATCGAGGTCTTCGGCTCCGGCTTCTGAGCCGAGACCTCAGGTTGTTCAACCTTTGCCTTTATCGGCTCCGGCTGGAGCCGATAAGACTCAGTCCACAGTTTCTGTGGCTCCTCGCTCCGGGAGCCGAGGTTAGAGTACCCGTGTCGGCTCCGACAAGATCTTGAGCCGACAACCAGAAAGAGGTCTAGGTCACCTTCTCTTGGCTCCGTTCATTCGGCTCCAGGTTCTCCCCTGCTGTCTGAGCGGGCCAAAGGTCTCATTCCTCTAGGACATCGAGGTTGTCTGATCATGACCTTCAGAGGGTGGTGAGTCGACTACTCAAGTCTGAGGCACTAGCCCAGATGCTTCAGAGCCCGACTCATCAGTCGGTGCCTGTCCCGTCCATCAACTCCTTCCTCCTTGACTCTCTTGAGTTCGAGCCGGGTCGTGTCGGAACCGAGACTGTGGTCACCTCGGGCCGAGACAATTGTCTTCGGCTCCGTCGTCGGCTCCGTTTTCTTCCATGGAGGAATCTCGGCGCCGGACTTCCCTCGTCGGCTCGAGGGGTGAGTGGCATCGGACCCTTGTCCGACCCCTCCCTCTCGGTGCTTCGGGCGCTGGTGAGTTCGGCTCCGACATCGACCTCGGAGCCATCACTGTCGGTGCCGAGGGGGTCTTTAGCTCCTCGGGCGGGGACCTCTGGCTCTGCCTGACAGGGGTGCTTTCGAGGTCATGCGGAGTGTGTTAGAGCCTGGCTCTACTCCACAGTCGGCTCCGTCAGCCCCTCCCTCTATGCTGCCTCAGGGTAAGTCGACTCACTCCCTCATCCCGGACCGCAGAGAGCCAACTCCTCAGGAGCCCCTGTGGGATTTCATCCTCTTCCGAGGCCTCTCCTGATTTGGCAGAAGAGCCCCTCGGAAGAGGAAGTGCAAGAGGAAGCACATTGACTCACCTGAGTCTATCACGTCCGACACAGATCTGGATGATTCTGAGGGTTCCCCGTTCCCCTTCTGAAGATGTCTCCTTTGCAGACATTCTGGAGATCCTTAAACAGAGGGAAATTGGCCAGCCCTCAACCCTTCGGAGGACGAATCTGTGTATCTTGAGGCGTTTGGCTCTCGTCCTTCCACCTCCTGGGTGTCCCCCTTCGACCCCCTCATGCAGGTGGTTGCTAAAAGGCATGGGCGGCTCCTGATTCAGTGGACCCCACTCCCAGGAGACCCTCCAAATTCATCACAGCTCCAACAGACAAGGAATTTTTATCAAAAGGAGTCTCTGTGGATGCTATGGTGGTAGCTGCCGCCACAAAGAAGGAACTGGCTGATCCTTCAGTGCCTGTCCATCCACCTAACAAGGAATCTAGGTCCATGGATAGGTGCGGAAGGCGGATGTTCTCCTCAGCGGCGTTTACTATCGTTCGCTGAATTACCTGTGCCATTTCACTCGTCTACAAAGGGACTTGATCAAAGAAGCGGTGAAATGCTTGGACCCTACAGCTGCGGGTTTCCAAGAAAAATGAACACGCAGCTGGCTATCATAATTCTATTTCCAACTCCTCCATGCGCCTCTCTTATGCGGCCGATGGAGCGAGCAGAGCCGCTGGAACAGGGGTAGCCTTACGTAGGCACGCCTGGATGCGGCTATGCAATTTTGGAACCTTTCAAGGCGTCTTTCACAAACTCCCTTTGATGGATCATCCCTTTTTGGTCCACAAGTGAAAGAAACCCTGACTAGGTGCGAGACGGATGGCAAGACCCTTTCTGCCGTCGAGTCCATTTTCCACTCCTTCTAGGCCTTACCCCAAAGGCCAGAAGGGGGAAAGATGTGGTTCCGTAAACAATCTCAAGGGACTTAGCCTGACGACAGAGTCGGTTCCCCGCCAGAGGCAGAGTGGGGGACAAAAATGGTAGACGTCGCCCTAGAGGCAGAGGGGTCCGCAGAACCAGGGCAATCGAGAAGTCTTCCGATAAGCCTTTCAGCATCCCTGAGGTGTTGCCCGACTGCCCATCTTTGGAGGCAGTCGGGGGAAGATTGTCACTGTACCCAGAAGCCTGGCTATCCTTGACACAAGACAAATGGGTACAGTCCATCATTTCCGAAGGTTATTCTATTCCCTTTCTTCGTTCTCCAAGTCAGTCAAAAAAATCCCTTCCAGATGTTCCACCCGCTCAAAGGGATATAGCAGCTTTGGAAATTTCAAAACTGCTTGCAAAAAGAGCTATTCAGCCAGTGCCAGCAGACCAACTAGGATCCGGAATCTACTCAAGGTTCTTTTAGTTCCAAAGAAAACAGGGGACTGGAGACCAATTTTGGATCTCAGTATCTTGAACAGATCGGTCAAGAAAACAAGATTTCGGATGGTCACGCTGCAATCCATTCTTCCCCTGTTGGGAAAAGGAAACTGGATGTGCTCTATAGACCTTCAGGACGCGTACTATCACATAAAATGAACAGGCGCTCCAGAAGATTCCTCCGCTTCAGGCTGGGAACCAGTCATTTTCAATTCAGGGCCCTGCCCTTTGGTCTCACCACTGCCCCGGTGTTTACCAAATGCATGGCAGTGGTAGCTTCTCACCTGAGACGACAAGGATTCCAGGTGTTTCCATATTTGGACGACTGGCTCCTCACAGCTCCCACCAAGCATCTCCTTCTGATGGCCAGAGATTACACTTTTCGCGTCTGTCAAAAACTGGGTATCTCAATAAATTGCGAAAAGTCTGTTTTGTCGCCTTGTCGTACTATTACCTACATAGGCAAATTTAGATACTGTAAACATGTCTGCAACACTAACGAACCAAAGAATATCAGACATTCAAAAATTGGTGTCACTTCTTCTCAACCACAACAGAGCCAAAGCCAGGTTAGTTCTAAAGGTGTTGGGAATTATGGCAGCGCCATACCTCTCCTCCCATTGGCCAGATACCACATGCGGATCCTTCAGTGGATGCTCTTTTCTCAATGGTCATACCAGGAACTTCCAATGTCTCACACCATTATGATCACGCAAGCGTGCAAAAGCATCTCATGTGGTGGATGTCTTCCCCAGCTCCTGTTGGGGAGACCATTTGTTCCACCTCCTCCGGTTGCTACTCTGACAACGGATGCCCCTGATCGGGTGGGGGCATTATCAGGGCAGGACAGTCCAGGGCACATGGCAACCAAACGAATGCCACTTGCACATAAATGTTCTGGAGATGAGAGCAGTGCTTTTAGCGTTGCAAGCCCTTCAAGACTCTCTTCCCTTGGGAACGATTGCAATCAGACAGACAATATGTCTGTAGTGTGGTACATCAACAAACAAGGCGGAACCAGATCATACCCCTGTGTCGAGAAGCACTCAGACTGTGGCAATGGGCGATTTCTTCTCAGCGTTTTCTGATAGCAACGCACATCCCCGGGAAGTCCAATCACATTGCGGACAAGTTGAGCAGAGCTATTCTCATGCCTCACGAGTGGTCTCTGAAAGACTCTGTAGTGAGAGAGATTTTTCTCAAGTGGGGTCAGCCTTGCTGCGATCTTTTTGCTACTCCCCAAAACAGCAAGTGCAGAGAATACTTCACTCTATTCCCTTTACCAGGCCAACCCAGCAGGGACGCGCTAGTCCAAGTTTGGCCCCAGGGACTTCTGTATGCATTTCCTCCCTTCCCACTGGTCTCTCAAGTAATACAGAAAGCTATCGCTCAGAAGGCCTCATTGATCCTCATTGCTCCTTACTGGCCTCGACAAGTGTGGTTCCCCTTTCTGCATCGATTTCTTTTGGAGCGACCGTGGAATCTGGACCTAGTTCCAGATCTTTTGATCCATCAGTCGGGTCAGTTTCATCGCTCCCTCCCCTCTCTGAACCTCACTGCTTGGTTCCTCCACTTCCAACCGTAGCCAGGCTTCCTCAATTATCTCACTCTGTTAGAGATATTTTGATAGCTTCCCATAAATCTTCCACTCGAAAGATTTATTTGAGTAAGTGGAAACGATTTTCATATTGGGCACAAGGAAGGACATAGATCCTTTCACGCTTCCATCCAACTAGTCCTCGATTTTCTTGCTGAACTCTTCCATGCAGGTTCATCTCCATCTACTCTTAAGGTTCAATTGGCAGCTATTTCTAATTTCCATGTGGGTATTTCTGAATCCGCCCTAATGTCCCACAAACTCTGCAAAGCCTTTTTGAAAGGAGTTTTTCTGCTCAGACCTCCTGTAAGAAATCCTCCTTCTCCTTGGGACCTAAATTTAGTTCTTGCTTCTTTGATTCTTTCCCCTTTCGAACCTGCAGCTTCATGTTCCTTAAAGTTATTATCATGGAAAACTCTCTTTCTGGTGGCTATCACATCAGCTAGAAGAATTTCAGAACTTCAAGCACTCAGTTGTCGTTCTCCTTACCTTGTGTTCCATAAGGACAGAGTTTCCTTACGAACTAACCCGTCCTTTTTGCCTAAGGTGGTTTCAACATCAAATCTAAACCAGTGCATTGACCTCCCTGTCTTTTTCCCGGAGTATTCAAATAGGTCTGAACAAAAATTACACTGTCTGGATGTTCATCGTCAATTAAGGTACTACTTGGACAGGACGAAACAATTCAGAAAATCTGATCAACTGTTTGTCTCCTATGGAAAGCAGAAAGGGACTTCAGTTTCAAAGGTATCTTTATTCAGATGGCTAACATCTCTGATTACCCTTGTTTATGAGATTAGACACCAAAACTGCCTAATAAGCCTAAAGCACATTCCACCAGAGCTTTGGCTACTTCTCTAGCCTTTCAAGACAGACTGCCTATTGACACCATCTGTGCAGCGGCTACTTGGGCTACTCCTCACACTTTTATTTCCCATTATAAGTTGGATTTAGCTTCTAGGCATAGAGCTAATTTTGGTTCCACTGTTCTCAGGAGTCTGTTCCGTTAGGCCACCGGGACAAGGTGCTAGGGGCCTTGGTCCCATCCAGCAAGAATGAAGGCGAGATAGACAACTTAACATATAGAAGTTATGTTCTTACCATAACGTTCCATGTTAGTTGTCTTCTTCTCGCCTTCTTCTATCCCACCCTCCTTCCCCTGGCCTGGACAGACCTAGAGGAGTTGTGATCGTGACCTCTCTTTCTACCACCTCTTTCTTAACTATATGCTATTATGCATATTTCTTGTTTCAGGATGTAGGTCACCCTTCTTCTCCCTGTTGTTAGAGGTGGTCTCTGTTATTCTGTTTTATACTGTTACTATCTTAAGCTGGGGTTAGCTTACAAACGAGATCTGAGGTAACTCTCGCCTAGCATTGTGGGATATAAGGGGAGCCTCGAGCGGTGGAACCAACTCTCGAGCTTTTAGAGTGGCGAGTCGGGCCGAGGTCGGCTCGAACCCATCCAGCAAGAAGAAGGCGAGAAGAAGACAACTAACATGGAACGTTATGGTAAGAACATAACTTCTATTTCTTGCAGTTTTGTTGTGTGTGTGTGTGTGTGTGTGTGTTTGTGTGTGTGTGTGTGTGTGTGTGTGTGTGTGTGTGTGTGTGTGTGTGTGTGTGTGTGTGTGTGTGTGTGTGCGTGTATATTTTTGACATTCTGAATGTTGGTGTTATGGCACTCAACATTCAGAATGTTTCATCAAAAGACATGAATTCCCTGTCTCCTGTAATAGCCCATGGCAGATTGTAGGGCATTCACATTTTTCCATGTTTGGATGACTGCCTTACGTTTGCAGATTGTTTCACAAGTTATCGAGTATATCTGGCTTGGGTATAAAAAAAAAAAAAATCAAGTTATCTAAGTTTTCATACGAGCATAAATCTTCTCTCATCTTGTCTCATAGGATAGTTCATAGGTTCATAGGTTTATACTAGGCTATCTGCCCTAAGGCATTTATAAGCCTAGCCCAGAGTTTTTGTGGCTTACGCCACCCCTTATGTTAAAAAATACTGTGCCCATTAGTTTGTTGTGCCTATGTCCAGCAGTGATACAGAGACGATTCCCGGGGTAAACCTACGATCTCCCATCCACCGGTCAAGACTTCTCTTGAACAGAGCCAGCGAGGTGCTCTGCCTCACATGGACCGGGATTTTATTCCACAACATAGGGAGTCTCTGGGTGACAAATCTATCCATCCAGCATGTCCTATTTATATCCGTGCTAAGGTTTAATTTGCTTGCTCTAGTGGATCTGGTAGATTTGGATTTTTTGAGGTGGAGCATGCCCATTAATTCCGGGTTGGACATGGCCTTGTATGTCAGGCACAGGTCACCTCTGAGCAGACGGTATGCGACTGAATAGAGCTGGAGTTTCTTCAGTCTGGCAGCATATGACAGATTTTGGAGTCCCTTTATCCTTTTGGTGAGGAACTTTTGGGGTCGCTCCAATTGCTGCAGGTGTCGGGTGAGATACATCCCGAATGGGGCATTGTACTCGATCATTGGTCTGATAAGTGAAGAGTACAGGAGAACAATGACCTCACTTGATCTGGATGTGAATCCCTTCATGATCAGGTGGGCAATGTAGAAGGTTTTTCTAACCACTTTAGCAATGTGAGTGTCAAAGAAAGGCCACTGTCAACCTGGGTCCCCAGGTCCCTGATAACCTCTTCTGTGCTTAGTGGATTGCCACCTATATGGTAGCTTGGGGTTACCTTGTTTTTTCCGAAGGGTATGACTATACATTTTTTGGCATTTAACTTCAGGCCATGGCTCTGGCACCAGCTATCAGTTTCCGTGAGACCCCTCTGAAGGATATCTGTGTCCGATGTACTTTCCACTATGGCTCCCAGTTTGCAGTCATCTGCAAACTTTGTCAGCCATAGTCCTCCTATGTTAGCCTGTACTTCTGAGAAGTATTTATTTATTTATTTATTTTTTATTTTATTTTATTTTACATTTGTTGACCGGGCTAGTCCAACTGGATCAATGTCCATTTTCAGTGGAGGCCCGAGGAGAAAAGCTCCAAGATTAAAGCAAGGTAATAGAAAATAAACATGTACAATAAACACTTATGACACAGGCAATGAGCAAAAATACAAAGATATTAGTCCAGGTCAGGTAATACAGATCAAAAAAAACAAATAGTACTAACTAAGTAATAAGTAAGGCATTAACTACTTTCAGTACAAAATATTGTAGTACAAATGTAATACATACTTGTCAAAACATTAATTATAACCAACTTTTTTTTTTTTTTTTTTTTTTATATGAGAGCAGTAGTAAGTATAGAATCATTAAGTCATTTGTGATCAGAGAGAATCTTACATTGTTGAATAAAAAAAAAATATGATAGGTGAAAGCTGAAAGTAGGTTAGTCAGGACTGGTACAAGAGCAGAGCCAGAAATTGTTCAGATGTAATAGAAGTTGTTTCTTAAAGAGAGGGAGAGTGGCTAGAGAGGAGATGTGAGAGGGAAGGTTATTCCATATTTTGCCAACTGAGTTGGAGAAAAGGCAGTTACCTGCAGAATTTGTAATTCTAGTAGTGTTGACTTGTAGCTTTTTCGGAGGAGCGTAGTTGTTTCAGGTTATTATAGGGTGTCAAGAGGTTGCTAAGAGCTGGTGTTTTTGATGGTTGATATAGAATTTTATGTGCTATTAAGAGTTGTTGATAGATAAGCTTGTTAGGAAGTTCCAACCAGTGTAATTGTTTTAAGTTTAGACAGTGGTGAGTTCTATACTGAGATGCTGTGGCAAATCGAGCTATATTGTGGTAAGATGTACTCAGTTTCCTAAGGTTACCTTTAGAGAGATTAGTGTAAACAGAGGAAGCATACAGAAGGGTAGAGATAACATGTGATTGTGCTAAGGTGGTCCGAGCTTCAGGTGTAAGGAAGGGTTTGATTCTGTACAGTGAACCAATCTTTTTATTGACTGCTTTTATTGTGTTATTGATGTGATAATCATAGTTAAGATTATTGTCAATAGTAACACCAAGCAGTTTTGTCGCAGAGTCGGGGTAAATGTGGGAATTATCACTTGCAGTAATAGTGAAGTTTAGTTGAGTAGATTTGTGGGTAGGTGAGAATAGTAATAGTTTAGTTTTCTTGGGGTTGAGGAGAAGACATCTTTTTGAGAACCACTGTTCAATGGTTGAAAAGGTTGATTGTGTGAAAGACTGGAGTTCTATTTGAGAGGAAGCTGTACAAATTATGGTAGAATCATCTGCATATTGTATACAGGTAGTGTTTTGGATAGATGATTGGAGATCATTAATAAAGATAGAAAATAGAAGTGGGCCTAGTATAGATCCTTGAGGTACTCCTAAAGAGATAGGAAGTAGAGCAGATAAAGAATTTTTCCAGAGTACTGCTTGTTGACGGTTTTCAAGATAGGATGAAAACCAGGTTAAGGAAGAGTAATCCAAGGCAAGGGATTTAAGTATGTGTAGAAGAAGTGTATGGTTTACCATATCGAAGGCTTTTGACAGGTCTAGGAAAAGAGAGGAGGTTAGTTTGTTGTTGTTACGGTTACAGTTGATAGTGTTGGTAAAAGAAAGTAGAGCAGTGGTGGTACTATGTGTAGGTCTAAATCCATGTTGAGTGTTAGCTAGTAGGCTGTTATGGAGGACATGGTTAAGTAGTTGTTTGTGTATGCATTTTTCCATGATTTTAGCTAGAGGAGATAATAGTGCTATAGGGCGAAAGTTAGAAAGGTCAGTAGATTTACCTCCTTTGTGTAAGGGTATGATGTATGATATCTTCCAGATTGCTGGGAACGTACTTTCTTTTATGGATCTGTTTATTAGGATAGAGACAGGGTAGGCAATAGCTTTAGCTGCTATTTGCTGGAATTCAGCAGGAAGCTTATCTGCTGAGGGGGTAGTGGGTTTAAGTTTTTGTAAAAGAGATTGTATATAGGAGGTGGATATGGGTTGTAGTTGAAGGGGAGGGAGAGAGTCACTGAAGCTACTTAAAGCAGTTGAGAAGTGTCAGGAGATAGGTGGTTAGCTAGACTTTGTATGGAAGTAGTAAAGAAAGTATTGACGTTATTGGCTATTAAAGAGGGATCATCAGGGTCTGAATCCTGTGGGTTGGGTGTAACTATTTTGCCTGGGGTTAGTAGATTGTTAATAGTGGACCAGAACTTTTTTGGTGGATTGCTGAAGTTCAAAGTAATAATTCTTTTTATCTGAAAGGATGGCTTTTTTAGTACTGTTTCTGAGCTCTCTAAAGGTTTGATGATCTGTTGGGTTTCTAGAGGAACGCCATTTATTCCAAGATTTATTTCTGAGTATAATTTTATGCTTAGTATTAGAGGTTAGCCAGGGTGCTGTTTTAGTCTTTGTTCTAATGGTGCCGAGTAGATGCCAAACAACAGGGGGCCAAGGACTGAGCCCTGTGGGACACCACTTGTGACCAGCTTGGAGTCTGACATGGCGCCAGCTACTCTAACCCTGTGGGTTCTGTCCTTTAGCCAGTTTGCAACCCATCTTGTGACATATGGGTTTACATTTAAGCAGGTAAGTTTCTCTATAATACCCGAGTGGGGTATTGTGTCGAAAGCTTTTGCAAGGTCAAGGTAGGCTGTATGGACTGCCTTTCCCTCATCAATGGCCTTGGTGACTGTTTCGAAGAAGTTGACCAAGTTCAAAAGGCATGATCTGCCCTTGACAAAGCCAAACTGGGTCGGTGTTTCTGAAATGTGTAATGTATGCAGGATACATCCCTCATCACGGCTTTTACTCCTCAGGACAAAGTGGAATGTTACAAGTAACAGTTTCTGATACTTTACAACCAGACTTTGGCATCTGCCAGGGAATATTTTAGAATTCTAGGTTTCATGGCCTCTTCTGTTCTCATGATTCTCTTGGTCAGACTCACATGAGGAATATTCAAAGGTTTATCAAATCACTTTGGACCCAAGACCAATACCTCCTTGTCATTTCAAATTCCAGTGTCTGGGTCTGTGGAAAAGGATCTAATTTGGTAGGTGAATCAGCTGCCTCTCAATTCAGATCTCTCTTTTCCCCTTCTACCCCTTACTCAGCCTTTAAACACAGATGCAGCAAACTCTGCTTTGGGAGGCCTCTGAAACAAGTAGGGCAAGTCAGAGCACATAAATATCAAAGAAATGATGGCTCTAACAATTGCTCTTAAATTTCTGAACCATTTTTTGGATTCCAGGCTGTCTGCTAGAAATCACAGTCAACACCACCAGTGATGTGGTACGTAAACAAAGGGAACCAGTTCCTTATCCCTTTGTAGACTAGCTATGATAGCCTGGGAATTAGAGATGTCCCTCAAGGCTACCTAAATTTCATAAGGGCAAACCATATTAGGACAAGCTGAGCAGGAGTAAAATAAACCCCTTTGAATGGAAATTGCACCCAAGGGTCTTTCAGTGTGAAACTCCTCAAGTAGATCTGTTTGATCAACCACAACAGACAGTTAAATAAATTCTGCTCCAAGACTCCTTGCACACGGGCCTGGAAGACAGATACCTTTCATTACCATAGTTGGGAATGTTCCTGTATGGCCTTCCACCCTTTTCTCTGATAACCAGGGTTCTTTTAAAGGTGAAGAAGGAGTCTTCAGTTATAATTGTGGTGCCCCCCCCTTTCTCCCAAGCATCACTGATTCTCCTTCTTTTGAAAATGACTAAGGGCAATTACAAGAAGCTTCCTCATAGAACGAACTTACTTGCATAAGACAGGGGTTGTTTGATACACCTCAGCCTTCAACTTCTTCAATTAACTGTCTGGATTATAGAATTACAGTATATTTTAGGTATCATTTGGATGTGCAGCAGGTATTAAAGGAGGCAAAAGAAAACTGATACTAAAAATCATATATAGGTAAGTGTAAAACATTTTCTAGTTGGTGCCTTGACAACAACTAAGACCCTTTCAAGGCTTACACCCCTTGGTTCTGAAGTATTTGGCTGAGTGAATATTCTCTAACCTTTCTTTCTCTTCTGCAGAGATTTACATTTAGGCCATCTCTTCTCTTCTGCCCTTGAATATTCCCACCTTTTACCCTACCTCAAGTGAAACAGTTTGTGAAAGGGGTTTTCCATACCCGTTTACCTGGAAGGCCGGTGACTCCTGTTTCAGATCTTATTTTTGTACTGGAAAAACTTACACTGTTTCCTCTTGAACCTTCTTATGAGTCAATCTGTAGTTCTTACAGGACCAGCCATAGACCAACTGGTGCCCTAAGCAAAAGGGCTCCATGGCGCCCCCTACCATACCACCCGGTGCCCCCATCTTGGTCTACCTACACAAACTAAATACTGGAAAAGTGCCCCTGCTACAGCGGTGCCCAAGGTGGCCACCTAGGTGGCGTATGCCTAAGGCCGGCTATGAGTTCTTATTTGTAAAACAATGTTAATCATTGCTGTATCTTCTGCAAGATGAGTATTTGAGTTACAAGCTGTTATTGTGAGTAATCCCTATTACATATTTTATACAGACAGAGTAATAATGAGAACAAATCCTTCCTTTATATATAGGGTTCTTTCAGATTTTGCATTCAGGCAGGCAATTCATCTCCCTGTTTGCTTCTGAGAATTAAAAACAGAGGGAGAAAGAATTTTACACACACTGAATATTGATAGGCAACACAGATAGTACACTGACTGGACCAAAAAAAAAACATCAGGACATCTGATCAACTGTATATTTCTTATTAAGAAAAAGGGGCAATTAGTGTCAAAACACAATTTCTAAATAGCTGTCTCATGCTATTGCTTTTTGTTATTCTCAACATAGCAAGATGCTTCCAGACAAAATTAGTGCTGACTCTACCAGGACTTTGTCTACTTCTGCAGCTTTTTGGATGGGGGCCGACTCTAGAAATATACTAGAAGCAACAACTTGTTCATCTGTAGACTCCTTTACCAAGCAATGCAAACTAGATTCCTTCTCTAGTAAGCTTTGGTATAACTATTCTCCAGGTAGGACCCGGATCCTTCCTCCTCCCTTTCTTTCTAAGTTCTGGCATTTGCCCTATATAGCTTAGGCTACTACAGCAGTGATCTAATGATGAACATAGTACAGTTGTACAACTAAACGTACCATAACTTCAAATGTTCAAATAGATCACCATTGCAGTACCCACACCCTCCCTCCATCCTGCTCTTTTTTATTACTTTTATGCCAGGGTGAGGAATATTTATTACTACTGTTCCTTTCTGTCAAGGTTCTAGCCTCTCTCTCTTCTAAGGCAAGAAAGAGCTGAAGTTTTGTTACCCTAAAGTGCTCTACTCAAGATGGACTAGAGTTAGGGCATTTGAAAAACACCCTAAAGCTTTGTCAGTTGGTCCAGTCCTTGGAATGATGTCCCTCATAGCTAAGGCTACTGCAACAGTGATCTATTCAAACATCTACTGTTATGATTAGTTTATTTACATAACTGTACTTTCCATTTAAAACTAACAAACCATACATGTTTTCCAACATGAGAAACTGCCACCTAGAAGAATTTACTTTAAACTGATCTTCAACTTTCTGTTGCCTCATAATGATAATTTTCATATTTTTCATATCTAGTATGATATCATTTAGATAGCCTTTTCCTCTACAAGTATGGAGTAATGTAATATGTTTTGTATAGTCTTGACATCTTTTAAATATATCCTATTAAAAAGAAAAGTTTATTGCACACCAGAAGGATGGTACTAACTTGTCACTTGCAAGCAATACTGGATGAACACTTTCTATCCTGAAGTCAGTAAGAACGATAACCCATAAAGAACAATTCCCTCCTCCAATGTATTTAGTATTACCCCAGAGTTTTGTTTTGTTTTTTCTTTTATTGTACTATCTAGAGGTAGTTTAGTACTCAAAAGACCTTCAGTATCATTCAATTCCTTTATTTCTTTTTTTCTCTGTCAGAGATCTGGTACTGTCTTATTCTCGATTAAGATCACACATTTTTTTTTTCAGAAAGGAATTTATCTCAGTTTGCATGACATGTAGGAGACTACACTGTTTTTGTAGTTACAGTTTTACTCACTGCCCGTAATTTTATATTCTGAAACTGTCTTGATAAAGTGAATAAATGGCTACAAACCACACATAGCTAAAGTGAAACTATTTTTCCAAGAGTTAGTTGCTGAATAAATCAGTATATGAAAAGCAAAGATTAGCCATATTGCAACACTACATAAAGAAACTGGTAAGTACACTTGTTTTTGCTTTTATGTACATGACAGCAGAAAGTTAAGGGCACCATGGAAAAAGACAAGTAGCTTTCATCTGTCTTATTGGAACTGCTGCAACTTTAAATACTTTACAAAGACCTGCAAGTCTACATATTTTGCATTGAAAAATATAAAATAAAACAAAACAAAACAACACTAGCAATTTAAAGCAGGACTTGAGCTGTAAAAAGAAAGAAGGAAAGAAAGTAAAAGTAAAATGTGCACAACTGTTCTAGATGGTTAAGCATTTTTGCATTTTAATTCATACAGACTTCACCTAAACCATAAAATCAACAACTGCACCCTTAAATCATATGATCACAACACAATTAAAGTAACCCTGTTTAAAAAAGTCCTGTAATACACAATAAAAATATATTAAAATATATTAATAAATACTATCTCAAAAATACTCATCTATATTTATATCGACATTTTCAAATAAATTATTTGACATAATGTAATTTTAAAAACACATTTTGCCCTGTTGCTGCAATGACCATAAGCAGAGACTAGGAAGTATTGTAGCATTATAGACCACAATGTGTGGCAGCCAGTAAACATCAGTCTGGCACTGCAGATCCTGCTTCAGTTGTGTACACATCAGGGCCACATGGGGGAGTGTGTTAGGCCAACTTGAAAAACCCTTGAGATAGTGGCTAAATTATAACCTTTCTGGACAATTGTATCTCTTGTCCTAAAAGGAAGTGAATGGATAATTAAGCCGAACAGGGGGAGCTGATGATCAGCAAGCATATTTATTTATTTGCAGTTGGTTTACCAGGATGGTCCACTGGGCCAAAAGAGCCCATTTTTGATGGAGTCCTGGGGAGAAAAGCTCCAGAAACAAAAAACACTGCAGTACAATCATAAACAAAACAAAAATTATAAGATACAGCTTTTTTACATTAGGTACAAAAATACTAGGAAAGCAAAGTAGTAGAGAAACATTTCATTTAACTATAAAATTACTACATCAAAAGATTATCATCAAAGTTTTGGTTTTGTAGAGGATTTCATTGAACAGAGACAATGTTTGAGATAAATGTGTTGTAGAAGGTGTAGGATAATTATTTACACATTACTTGATTCCTGGTAAAAGAAAAATGTATGAACTTGAAGGAGAAACAGATGGAGAGGAGGAGAGAAATTAAGAGGGGTGGGAGCAGGAGCATTCCCACTGAGACATAAGGTGTGAGTGGAGAGATTTTTTTAAATGAAAAGAGGTTAGTGGTTGTACAGATGGATGGAGGTAGGGAGTTCCACTGACGTGCAAGGGCGAAGGATAGGAGATTTTTGCCTGGCGAATAAGTAGGTTTATGCAGTACTATTAGGTTTTGATTATTGGATCTTAAGAGTCTGTTAGGGAGGTACACTTTAAAGGTTGAGCATAAGGAGGGAAAGAGGGAGGGGTTAAAAATGAGCTTGGGGGCATGAGTGAGTTGAATATAGGAGAGATAATTGGGCAGTTCTTATCAATTTAATTTTTGAAGGGTTACGCAGTATGGGTAGTAGATTTTTGGCTTGTGGCAAACTTTGCTATTTTGTAGTAGCAAGAGGAAAGTCTTGTCTTAAGAGGATTGTAGGTTTATCAGAAGTGCAGCACATAAAGAAGAGAAGGGATGAGATATGTGGAGGAAAGGGTGAGCTTTTTAGAAGGAGTAAGGTAGCGAGTGTGGCGGTAAAGCATGCCAAGTTTTTGGTGGTTTTTTTTTTTTTATATTTATTTGCAGGTAAGAGTTGAATTTAAGCTGGTCATCAATTTGGACACCTAATAATTTTGCTTCAGATACTAATTCAAGAGATGTATTATTATGGCTTTTGATGAAGAATGAATTTCTGTCGATACTGGTTGATTTTGTGGGAGTAAATAACATTAATTTGGTTTTCGAGACATTGAGTGCTAAGTGATTGTCTAACATCCATTGATCAGGGTAGAAAAAGCTTCTTGGGTATACTTTATGAGTGTGGGGATGGAGGTGGCAGAGCATATTATAGCTGAGTCGTCGGCGTACTGGATAAGTTTAGCATTAGGGACTGAGTGATGGAAATCATTTATAAACATATTGAAGAGGAGGGGACCCAGTATGGAACCCTGGGGAACATCAGTGAGGGTGTCAATGAAGGAGGAGGTGTTTTTTGTTTTCATTTGACTGCTTGCTGTCTATGTGAGAGGTAACTATTGAACCAATTGATGGTGGAAAGGGATAGGGTTAGATTAGAGAGTTTAGCTAGGAGAAGGTTGTGGGATATAATATCAAACACCTTGGAGAGATCGAGTAGGAGTGTGGATACTGTGCAGCCAGAGTCTCGGGCTTTGTTAACAACTTCTAAGAAGGAAAGAAGGGCAGTGGTAGTACTGTGCCTGGGTCTAAATCCATGCTATGTTGGAGAAAGCAAGTGATTGTCGGTAAGGTAGGAAAGGAGTTGTAGGCGATACATTTTTCAAGGAGTTTAGAGATGGGAGATAGGATGGCAATTGGGCGGAAGTTTGTAACATTATTGTTGTTACCCCCTTTATGCAGGGGTATGATGAATGCCTTTTTCCATAGCTGGGGTACATGACTTTCTTGTATAGATCGGTTAATTAGTATACTGATGGGTAAGGCAATAGCATCAGTGGCTATAGATAGAAAGTGTGAGGATATGTTATCAGGGGCATTGGAGCATGGTTTTAGAGTATGGAGAAGTTTTTTATGGTAGAAATGGGTATGGGATTTATGGAGAAAGGAGGGGGTTGGGAGGTAGAGGAATTACTGAGTGATGGAGAGAGTGAGACCAGGGGAGGGGATGTACAGGTAGTAGGTGTGGTGTTGGTAGAGAAGAAGGAGGTTAGTTTGGAAACTGAGTCAGTGAAAAAAGAGTTAAATTGGATGGTGAGGTCTGTATCTGGAGAATCAGGATCTGGACAGGGGTTTTCTTTTTTGCCAGGGTTAAGGAGAGTGGAGATACTATTCCAGAATTTTTGTGGATTTGTTTTATGGGTATTTTGTAGCAAGGTGAAGTAAGTTTTATGGTCTGTACTAACAAGCCTTTTGACTCTATTGAAAAAGTGCTTTGTACTCAGAGAGAGAGGAGGGGGTCTTATTTTTCTGGTGATATAGCCAGGCTTTACCTCTAAGGTGCATAGCTGCTAGTGTATTTTTTGTTAACCAGGGGACTGATTTGGTTTTTATTCTTTTGGATTTTAGGGGGCATGGCTGTCTAAGAGGCCAAGGAAAGTTGAGCTGAAGTAGGTGACAGCATCTTCTAGGGGTAGAGATCTTAGAGGGCTCCAATTTATTGATTTTAGAGAGTTTGAAAAGATAGTGAGATTGAAGTGTTTTAGGTATGAGTGGAGATATAGTTGTGGGAAGATTGCAGAGGGGAAGTAAGGCACCGTGTAAATGTGGGGAGGTGGTCACTGAGAGATGCAGGAAGTATGCCTCAGTCAGATAAATAATGAGGGTGTGAGACTAAGATCCAGTCACGGATGCTACTGCTGGAATGGTCTTTAGAGGGTCTGGTTATAGAGTTGATAAGTTGTGAGATATTGTAAAGGTTGATATTTAGGGAGGTGCAGGGAGACTGAATAGAGGACCAGTTAATGTTTGTGTCACCCAGTATTATAGTTTCATTGCTAATATTAGTGGAAAGCCAAGATAGGATGTGTTTGAGTACTGAGATGTTGTCTCCTGGGGGAATGTATAGTGAGGCTATGCATATGTGCTTGTGCTTATTTACATGAAGTAAGGCCAGCATTAATTCAGCGTTGGAGAATTGGGGAATAGGTTTAGTGTAGGGGGTAACAATCACTGAGGATGAACCAATCAGAGCTACTCCTTCACCTTTTTTATAGGTTCTATCTTTTCTGATAATGGAACAGTTGGGTGGTACTATTTCTGAGTCGTTTATGTGGGGTTTTAAACAAGTTTCAGAAACTGACAGGATATCTGGTATGTTATGGTGAAGCCAGGCATGGAGGTTGAGGATTTTGTTAGTTATGCTTTGTGTATTTAGGGAGGTGAATAGGATGGATTTGGAAATAGAGGAGTGTGTGGGGGGTCCAGGGTTTGGGTGTACATCACCAGACAGAAGGATAATGATCACCAGACAGAAGGATAATGATAAAGTGTTGACAGATGCTGGAGAAGTACTTGTACTGTTTAGTACTGGAGTTGGTTGTTATTAGGTATCTAAGGGTTTGCTTGGTAAGGGAAGGGGTGAAGTACTTATACTGAGAAATGAGTTTCTAGGGAAATACTAGGTAGTTGTAGATAGGATATCGATTGGGGGATATGTGAATGGGAGTGTGAGAGTGTTGTAAGGGTAATGTGTTTGTAATATGAAAAGATGGTGAATGATGAAAGGCAGGGGCTGTGTAAGATAACAGATGTAGGATAGGGTTAGAAGTAGTATTATTTGAGTTAAGAAGGATGTATGTTTTGATAGCATGATGGAGTAAGAGGTAATGTAGAGAATTAAGTTAGGTATGTAGTTGAAGAGAGAGATAGGTTAGGTATGATAAAGTGGATGTAGAGGAATATGTAAGTGTAGAGAATGAGTAAGTGTAGATAAATGTAGTAAAATGCAAGGAATAATAAGTAAATGTAGAGAAATAAGTAAGGTCTGGAGGTGAAAAGAGAAATAGGTTAGGTATGGTAAAGTGTGAGGTAAGTAGAGAGAGATAAGTGGGAGGTAACCAGAGAGAGATAGGGGTGGGTGTAAGTGGGTGGTAGTGGGTTGGTATGGTGAGAGAATATTGGATGAAGGGGGAGTGGGTGTGGTTACAAGAGTATAAGTGTAGATGTACTGGGGGCGGTTGGGAAATGGGGGCAGGGTGGGGGAGCGGAGTGAGCCCGCAGGGCAAACAGAGTGGGTAGAGCCAGGAGTGGAGGTTGCCTACCAGGAGCAATCAGTGGAATGGGAGATTACACAGGAAATTATAGGATAAAAACGATGTAGAAAAAATATTTGCAACTGTCCCTTTTCCAGTTAGCTATGAAAAGATTATAGCATCCCATCCATTCCTAGAAAAAAATTCTAAGACCCTCATAAATGGTCTATTTACACTTGTTCTCATTTTTTTCTGATCTAAATCCCAAGCATTTTTTTTCTGGGGAGCCAGAATCCGATTACTACCCTATGCTTTGTGCTGTGGTCCTAAATAGAGTTACTCTTTTTTCTTACACCAAGGATTCTATCCTTTGGAATAAACAGAACATTTTTGTTAAATTATATGGTCAAATGCATACCCTTCAGCTAATTTCCTAATCTCCATTCATCTCTATATCCTTTTCTTTCAGACTCTTTCAGTCTTCCCTCACTCCAAGTAATCGTTCACACCTTTTACAGAAAGAAGTATGATTAAGTTATTGACCTTTTCCCAATGTTTCATATAAACAGTTCTGAAATGGATCCAAATCAGACTGCTAATCATTTAATATTGGAGTGGCTGCAAAGGTGAAATCAAACTGTCAAACAAACTAAACTAAGTAATGCAAAAACTAAAAAAAAAATATTTCTGCAGCCACTAATCCTCTGCTACTTACATGCTCTCACTTCACGTTCCTGTAACTTCAGGTGAAAATGAGATATCCCTTCTTGTAGTTGTGCAACCCTTCAATATACTATAATGGCAGGATAACCCTTGAATCTGCTTTTTTGAACAGGTGGCTTTCAAATAGCTACTATTCTGTGTAGAACCTTCTGCCTCTACCTCTAATACAGCTTCTTGCCTCCACAGAATATCTTCCTTATGGAAACTAAAAGCACAAACTGTAAATATTGCATCATGAAACAATGACAGCAATGTTGACTTTAACTGAAACACCCAAAAATGTTTGCACATTTCTACAGTCTCACTTGTTTCATCACTTATAGTCTGAGTAAATTCTGAATAATTTAAATTAAGTGATTATACTCATTTTGTCTTATGCCATCTAAAAATTTACCATCCACCTGCAATGTTTAATAAAAATGTAACACTTTTTCATAAACTTTGCTACATTAGACCTCTGTGCAACCACTTCCATAACCATTCCCTATATTCACAAGTACTGTATTTACATTTCTGAATTTCATCTTCTCATCCCTTCATGGGATTTACTCATTATTTCCTTGCAGTCATCTGATGAACTCCTTTACACTCCCACTTTACTTCTCCATATAGTGTCTTGACTTACTTTTTTAGTGCACTCCATCAAATACCCAGCCATTACTGAATGGCTAAATGCCCTGAAGATCTTCCCATAATAATTTCCATTCCTGTAATACTACATTGTGTTCCATCACTTCTCCCTCCAATTTAAATAAACCCGTATCTTGTAATTTCGTACTGTACCATGTTTGATTTTAAGAGCAGCAGGATATAAAAATTGCAATGTTTCTGCATTCCTAGCATCTAGTCCCTCATTTCTTAGAATTTCATATAAACCTTAGGTATCTAGATATTGTCCTGTTTCTCACATCTACTGTTCTTCCTTCCTTCCTTTTTTTATAACTAGGTTAGCCATGCATTTCAGATTAGCCATTCTCACCATATCCGTGCATGCAGTCATATTCTGTCCAACTTTCTCCCTTTTTTCTAATCTCAAGTGCTCATTTAATTGTGTGAGCATGTGTGTATGTGTGTGTGTGTGTGTGTGTGTGTGTGTGTGTGTGTGTGTGTGTGTGTGTGTGTGCGCGCGCGCATGTGTGTGTGTGTGTTTAGAATTAACTCTAAAATCACAACTTACATTCTATCCATACTATCTATGCAAACTTTATAAAATTATTAGGATAATTCATCCATAAAATTATTAGGATAATTCATCCAATCTTGTCAAGATTCCTTTTTTGATAATTTTGATTACCCCAAATACTTTTATTGTTGAAACAAATCTGGATAACCAACTGAAGTCTTTAGTCCTAACCCTCATGACCCTGACCTCCATCTGCTCGTCTGCAATCTGAGATATCCAGCTAAACTTTCAGTATATAATTTTTTGTAATCAGTAACAATCACTCTGTATTATATAACTATCTTGTTAATCAATGTTCAGCTAAATCTGTTTTGGTGTGGTTTCAATAAGAAAATGTTCAAATGGTCATGAAAGTTATATTCTGTTCTCACTGTGTCAAAACTTGCTTAATCCCTTCCATCCATACAGCATAACTATTATTCATTTATTTCTATAAATCCTATCACCTAATTTCTTCATTCATCTCACTTCCCATTTGTAAAGGTTAGAACTGAGTCTTTAAACAGATATATTCTTATATACTTGTTAAAGAGCTTTCCTAATCCTAACATGTTTTTGCAACCACTTTGTAAGACTGAGAGCAGAACACAGATTCAAAACTACGGATCAATTAGTCTGATGCTCACAGCAGAAAAAAATTATAGACTTCCTTTGGTAGAAAAGACTTCCTGAATGTGAATCACAGGATCCAGAGCAGTATGGAATTTCATTAGAAAGCTCATGTCAAGTAAGTATAAAAAAACATTTTAACTCAAACGTACAAGAAGAAAGGTAATCTTTTCTTTTCAGTGTTTTCTTGTCTTATTTTTGCTTGAGTAAAACATTTAAAAATTTTAACAAGCAGTAGAGTGGTGAAAGTATTACATCTTATATACTTCTTTTTGTAGGTGACCAGAGTAGTGAACTAGTTTTGAGCGCTGGATATGGCACATCTTGATTTTAGCATGAAGTTCAGTCAAGATAATTAAAAAGTTTTTTTTTTTCCACAAAAAGAATCATCATTAAATAGTATAGATTACCTAAGTCCTTCATGAAGGCCTAGGACAGATGATGGACTAAGAGAACTGGTAAAAGAGGAGCAGAAGAACTCAATGCATGAGATCAGAAACAAAATATCTGTATGTGTCTGTGCATGCATGTGGGTCTGGGAGTCATAGCCGGCCTTAGGCATAGGCCAATTAGGTGGCCACCTAGGGTGCTGCTCTAACAGGGGCATTTTTCCAGTATTTATTTGGTATAGGTAGACCAGGATGTGGGCACTAGGTGATGTGGTAGTGGGCGCTGTGAAGCCAGTTTGCCTACAGCACTAAGGCAGCTCCTGCTGGGAGTACTGGTGTGTTTGTAGTGGAAGTACACAAGAACAAGCAATATCAAAGGAAATTGGGAAGTTATTAGATCTCTGTAAAGATTTGCTGTGATCACATTTCAAATACTTTGATACAAGGACAGAGAAATGAGCTTAAGCATCACTTGAGAGTTCAAACAAGAGTGCAGCAAAAAGGAATTTACCGCATCCATTTTTGATGAAAGGAGTGAGAAGCAACACCTGACAAAAACGGTCAATAACACTAATTATGTTTAGGAAAAAATAGTAGTGTAACAACAAATGGACACATTCTGAAAAAAGAAAGAAAGAAAGATTGTTTTGCAATGATGTAGTTTTCTTCACCAAAAGGGTTGTAAAATTTGGGGTCAGCGGTCAGTTCAAAAGTAGCAGACAGATTCAAGATGACATCAGAAAGATGTAAGACTATCCTGGAAATAAACAAGACACAGAGTATTCAAACTGGATTATAATGGCAGTGTTGTTTTTTTGTTGTGCAAAAACTACATTACCCAAACTAATGTACTTCTTATCTACTATTATACTCCATTTTTTTCTATTCTCTAACAGTCAGTAGTTATGTGTATCATCAGATAAGTATACCATTTGGACCTATCCAAATGTAATTGAAAAGTTCATTTTTAAGCATATATAAATCATTTACTAACAAATTAATTAAGAAACTCACTCAAGTTAAAACTTGATACTGTTTTTAGATTAAGTTCATATAAGTCTGTAAACATGTAAATGCTATACCTGATGGAAACATTAAAAGTTTTCAATGGAGATTTGTCTGATGGACAAGAGCATAGGTTCATAGGTTCATAGGTAGGTACCAGGCTATTGACCCTAGGGCCTATATAAGCCTAGCCAAATGGTACCCTGGTTTTTGCCAACCAAGAAATTTATTTCCCTGTGCCCCTGTCAAGCAGAGCCACAGAAGTGATCCCGGGGTGAATTTCCTATCTCCCATCCAATCATCAAGATTTTTCTTGAAGAGTGCTAATGAGGAACTTTGATATAGATAGGTAGTTTGTTCCAGAGTATGGGAAGTCTCGGGGACAGGAATCTATCCCTCCAGCATGTTCTGTTTATTGCGGTGACAAGGTTTTGGGCTCTAGAATGTGTAGCTCTGAGGGACTGGGATTTCTTAATGCTCTGAAGGAGATATTACTGAAAGACACTTTCAGTGATTATGGACTATTAACTTTTCTACACTGTTGTGAAACCTAGAAGTTGGTATACATAAATTAAGGATGCCCCCCCACACACACACACACATACACACACACACACACACACACACACAGGGAGTGCAGGTTGCTTTCCCCTGAAAAAGAATTCTATTATTTGCTGCAGTGATATTTTTTTCACATTGTTGTCTGCTGGACAAATATAATTTGATATTTCATTATGAATTCTATCTGACCTTGTGCTTTCTATCTCAAGAAATGACTGAAATGGGGCCACTCCGATAAGCAAACTTGCAGAGTTAATAAGTATAGTAACTTAAAAGAGCTCTGCATATGCTTGAATTTTTGCATCTACTGTCATTTTATCCATCACTAAACAGAGGTTTGTGCTCAGCAACCACAAACATTACATATGGATTTTGGCCATATGCGAGACATTTCTTTTTAGATATTTCAGACTGTTCTTTGCAAATTCTGGAACAAATTTTATTGGCATTTTCCTGGGTAAAGCATTGGGAAAGTTTGAAATTTTAGTGATTGTATGTGTTTGCAGTTTCACTGCTTCCACCAGTGGGGCATAACAGTAGTATCTACTCTCCACGACAGGTGGCTGATTTCTTCATTTTGAAGCTAAAGTTACAGTGATTAACTGTAATCATTCTCACCATAAGTTGTTGTGATACCATAAGAAGCATACTGTCACCAACAATGAATGCCATCTTATTTAAAATGCCTTGTTTAATGTGTATTGTGAATATATTTAATACATTTAAAACTCTTGTACCCATAAGCTTCTTGTGAAACTAATGACTATGCAGTTTTAATCAGCTTTAGTATAGTAAACAAAAATTCACTCTATTTAAATCAGATATATACTGTTCAAGAATCTCTCTTGTCATGAAGCTATAAGAGTGGTGTGATATATCAAGGAGTTCAGTGGGTGATAAAAGAAGGCATGTCTCATTCAAGTGCATGAGACCATTGCAGTGGCAAACACCTCCCAGCAATGGAAAAGGTCCAGTTTTAAGAAAAAAATACTTAAATGTGCAAATGTGTAAGTGGACAAGAAAACATGAAAGAATAAAACTGTAATACATTTAATAAAGATAATTTCATTTCAAATATTCTTATAACATTGTCTGGAATAAATGACATTTATAAATTAAGGTAGTGCTCTGCAAGAAAGGAGATGAAATCCCTTTCTTCTAGATAACAAAATAAAACAAGCAAACAAAACATTACAAAACTTCCAAAATCTAACCTAGTAAGCCAAACTGGCAACATTTGTTTGTGTTTGCCTTCTCATTAAACAGATAATTTAATAACTAAGTAATTAAGATGCAGTACCCTGGCCATGCTAGACTACTGACTTAAATTCAGAGATTCTGACTGCAGAACAAATCAGATAGTCTTTCTTATTCTGTTAACTTTTAAAAAATGTTGCCCGATTCCCTTGCTCTTTACCTTTTTAGGATGTTTTGATGATTTAGAAAGTTCTTTTGATTTCTATAGTATGCATCTGACTAAATGCATTTTATTTTCTCATTTACTTTTTACTGATATAGTTCACATGATTCTGGAGACATCCAGAGAGGTATTCCTTACAGATGGAGGAATTTGGCCAGAGCAGCAGAGAAGTTACTCTATTCTGTCTAGCAAATGCTGTGGGATATTTAACATCCATGTCTGTTACACTACTTTTTCAAACAAATGGGACTGCAGACCTATCAGAGTGTGTAGCAACTTGTTTTGACATGAATACCCTTAATGTTTAGTTTTTCATACTTCTTTAATCCTTGCCTTACTTATGAGGCTAAATAAATAAATAACTAAATAGAAACAAAGCTCTGCTGGGATTTTCTGCCTAATACTTGGTGAAGTTACTGGCATCCTTTATATCTGTTTTTAGCCAACAGAAAGTTAACTTGTGAAGACTTTCCTTCTGCTTTGATCATCAAACCCATATTTCTACCGCTGGCATGAACCTGTCTTCTCTACAGACGTGGAACACAAGGTCTATTTGGTGGAACAGAAGTTGATAGGTAAACAAGCCCTAAAGGAGATAAAATGTGCACCTTCCATCCAGGTTCCCTAGTAACACCTCTTAGTTGTTAATCCTCACAAGTTACTCAAAGGGAGTAAGGGAGCAATCTAATCGCAACTTTAAGCAAAGCAGAAGTTGAGAAGTGTAAAACACACTGCATCTGTTTGCACTTTACATAGTTTTGAAATAATATGGCTCCAAAACAGGATGCTCAGCAGAACAGTGGCAGGCAGCTATGTGCCATTTACAGAGCTGGTAACATAATCCAACAGCAGCTATGACAGCGGGCAAAAGATGAAGCCTTGTAAGTTAATGTGAGAACACAACTTGTTCAAACTCTAAATTCGCTCAGCACGCTGTCTTTAAAGAAAGTAGTTAAGGAATCATTATCTCCGCGTATTATTTTCTAGAAGTAATACACAAACTGCAAAATACAGTTTCAATCCAGATAATCTTTCCTGTATGCCATTCACAATACATAAAAAACATGTTACACGCACACTATAGAAGATTCCACTATATCAAAAGACAAACCTTGAATAGTAATCGCGTATCATCCATTTTTTTTCAATACAGTAACAAAAGTATTGCAAATACATTTATAGCTGATGCCACTTAAATTGTGCGACACACCTTGAATTTTTATGGGTTTCATTGTTCTATTACTCATATGACAGAGACAATACTTCCTCCAGACATCAGTATGCAGAATAGACGCACAGAAGATTCGCAAAATACCAAAATCGACCTAAGAAGTGCATCTCCAGAATAAGCCATTATCACTCCATTTGGTGATTTGAATACAGCCGCAGCTTTATGTTACCGTGCAAATGTGTTTATGATAGCACCACCACCTCATTTTGCACTGTGGTTTCAGCACCAGCATATACTTAGTGCAGGCAAGCAATTCAATCCCTGGTACTTACAGTTCGCAGGAACTGGATCTCGTCTTCGCCCTCGCCCCCTTCAGCCATGGCTGTTGAGGAGTCAACTCTGCTCAGACTGATCGCCTCCACTTGCAGCTCTTTCTTCTGTCTGCTACAGATGGTCTCCCTCTGTATTAGCATAAAGCTAATCCAGCACCAATGCTATTGCGCTGCACTGCAGCCACTCCAATGTCTCACTGTTAGTTGGCTAAGCAAACGGGCGGCCCAACTCCAACCTCCTCCCTCCCACCTTTCCAAGCCCTCTTCAACTTTCCACTATCCCTTTTGAAGATCGCGCACACACACCCACCAACACACATACACACACTACCGTCTCCAAAGGATAATAGCCCACTTTGGGAACAACGAAACGAGCCCTCGCCACATCTGCAGGGACACAGGGCAACATAGGCTTCCCCGACAGATCTGGATTTTGTAAAACGGGAACTGGATGAGCAGGCAGCATGCTGTGATCACTGCATCGTCTAGGAGGCAGTAGTGCAGTGCTCAGCTAACGCAAGTCTTTTTCCATTTTCTGGAAACCAGGATTGTTTGTTATATCGGCTAATGGTTTAGAGGAATTTGTCGTGAGCGTTAACTGTACTGAATTGCTTAATGCCATCTTTCACAGAATTTATTATAAGACAGTCGGTCGAAAGTAATACTGATGTATATTAGACAAGAAGGAGGCATCAGATTATACCATGAAATGGGGAGTGGGTACTACAGTTACACCCCCTTCTCTAATGTGAACTTACAAAAAAAGAGCTGTTTTTACACGGTGCAGCCAAATGTTTTTTTTTTTTTCTTGTAGCATTGCATTAAGCTTAATACTGTTCTTTTGCCTGAATTGTGTTAACACATCAGTTGTACACTCTGCCCTGTGTATTTATTTTGAATTTTAATTTTATGGTAACAATGTCGTGACGAGACTGAAAGGGGACCCTAGCTGTCAATGCACAGTGGCTCAGTCAACAACGTGATAAATACAATAAAATAAATCATGTACGCTGCTAATATAAGTAGTGTGTACACAAAGTGACTGTGTATCAAAATGACCAGTGGCACCATTGTATCATAATAAAATCACAAGTGGAACACACGCTTCCGTATGTATTACTCTATCTGTCTGTCTGTGTGTAGGTTTCGCGGATGCGTCTTTACTTTTGTCCCTTTACGTGACAGTGAAATCTGCTCAGCTTTCCAATATGCATTAGTCAAGCGATTACATTTAAATTAAATCAAATTCCCCTTCATTATATTTCACTGATTATTATACTATAACGTGAAATGCAGTTACCAGCAATATAATTGGTATACTGCTCATTGCCTGCCATATGCTGAGATATTTTCTGTTTTAATTATCTTGGCCTAATGCTAACTGTATATTTAAGAAAAAGTCCGCTGTAGACGAAATCAGTGGATTTAAGATGTTGGTGAGGGTTAGGAAGTGCAGCCTGTTTCGTAGTTTCGAACGCTTGACTTGTGGTCTTTATGGTATAAGGGGAAACAATAGGGGGATGGGGCTTGCACCTGGTGTCTCGGTATGAGGCATTCTACAACTTCCTCTATACAGCTATCCATTTGGCTTCCCTTTTCGTTTACTTGTTTTCATAAAAATTCGTGATATGGTTAAAACATTGGGGCACTAATATTTGTATAAGGATAATTCGTCTAAACCATAGGCAGTTTTGGTGCAGTCATCCACACAAAGGCAAACCACGTCTCCTTCCTTATAAGGTGTTTTAGGGATAACCTTTTTGTGTAAAGCGGCAGTCCGACAGCAGGTGCTGACGTGCGGATTTACGTCATAGCTGAGCTACACAAGGGCGCTGATTTGAATGGAAGGTACTTCGCAGCTTCATTTACCTGCAGGAAATGTTGTAAGGGGAGTTGGCACCTCTAACGTTTGATGGAGGGGAGTCAATAATGCAGGCAAAAATTTACATTTTCAACTACACATCTCTGAATCCCGCTTCTGCATATTGGAGAAATTCATTTATTCAGTACCCGCTTTATTCGAATAAGAATACTAGAATTACCGGGGAGCTAAATCCTGTTTTCTAGCAAGCAGATAATCTATTTTGCTCTGATTGATGCTATCTGATCTGCGGGTGTGCGACAGTGCACACACACACCAGCCCCATGGTGTGAACGTAGTTCTCAAACTCTTAAGTACAATAGATCTGAACATGCCTCTCAAATGTACCTCGTTACGAGGAACGTACATCATTTGGAGTCTTAAAAAGTTAATGTTCCGCGAAGTTCCACATTGAAAGGGTCTGTAACACATTCGGTGTTGGGAATTTTTTAAGTGAAATCCATGGTAAATAGAAATAAATAATATGAATTCATTAAAAGATCTTTAACCAGCGTATTTTAACCATCCATTGACCTTCCTACCTGAAGTTGTTAGTAAGCCATTAGTACGTGTTCCACATTTTGCCCATTTGTTCCACATTATGAGGGCTAGTGTTCCTCATTTTGGAGATGGAAGGATGAGAGCTTTGGATCTAAGCAGTCAAAAATAATGGGAGGAAAAGTTCCAAAATAGTGTCAGTCTTTTTAACTATTGCTCTTGAAGCCTTAGAACGTTGCTAGAATACAATACGTTGTGGTAGAATGCATTTCTGAAGGATATGAAGTCTTCTTCTTCTTTTGGCTGCTCCCGTTAGGGGTCGCCACAGCAGATCAACTGTTTCCATTTCTTCCTGTCCTCTGCATCTTGCTCTGCCACACCAACCACCTGCGTGTCCTCTCTTACCACATCCATAAACATTATCTTAGGCCTCCCTCTTTTCCTGTTACGTGGCAGCTTCATCCTTAGCATCTTTTTCCCAATATACTCTGCATCCCTCCTCATCACATGTCCAAACCAGCGTAATCTTGCCTCTCTGGATTTGTCTCCAAACCTTCCAACCTGGGCTGACCCCCTAATATACTTATTCCTAATCCTGTCCATCCTCGTCACACCCAGTGCAAATCTTAACATCTTCAACTCTGCCATATCAAGCTCCGACTCCTGCCTTTTTGTCAATTCCACTGACTCCAACCCATATAACATAGCTGGTCTCGCTACCTTCTTGTAGACCTTCCCTTTCACTCTTACTGGTACTCGTCTGTCACAAATCACTCCTGACACTCTTCTCCACCCAATCCATCCTGCCTGCACTCTCTTCTTCACCTCTCTTCCACACTCACCATTACTCTGAACTGTTGATCCCAAGTACTTAAACTCATCCACCTTCACCACCTCTACTCCCTGCATCCTCACCATTGCTCTATCCTCCCTCTCATTCACACACATATATTCTGTCTTAGTCCTGCTGACCTTCATTCCTCTTCTCTCTAGAGCATATCTCCACCTCTCTAGGGTCTCCTCCACCTGTTCCCTACTCTCACTACAGATCACAATGTCATCTGCAAACATCATAGTCCACGGGGGCTCCTGTCTGATCTCGTCTGTCAACCTGTCCATCACCATTGCAAATAAGAAAGGGCTCAGAGCTGATCCTTGATGTAATCCCACCTCCACCTTAAACGCATCTGTCACTCCCACTGCAGACCTCACTGCTGTCACATACCCTCATACATATCCTGTACCAGTCTTACATACTTCTCTGACACTCCCGACTTCCTCATACAATACCACAACTCCTCTCTAGGCACCCTATCATATGCTTTCTCTAAATCCACAAAGACACAATGCAGCTCCTTATGACCTTCTCTGTACTTCTCCATAAACACTCTGAGCAAACATCGCATCTGTAGTGCTCTTTCCTGGCATGAAACCATACTGCTGATCACTAATAATCACCTACCTTCTTAACCTAGCTTCCACTATTCTTTTCCATAACTTCATGCTGTGACTGATCAGTTTAATCCCTCTGTAGTTACTACATCTCTGCACATCACCCTTATTCTTAAAAATCGGCACCAAAACACTTTTTCTCCATTCCTCAGGCATTCTCTCACTTTCCAAGATTTCATTAAACAATCTAGTTAAAAACTCCACTGCCATTTCACCTAAACACCTCCATGCTTCCACAGGTATGTCATCTGGACCAACAGCCTTTCCGTTATTCATCCTCTTCATAGCTATCCTTACTTCCTCCTTGCTAATCCACCGCACTTCATGATTCACTATCTGCACATCATTCAACCTTCTCTCCCTCTCATTCTCTTCATTCATCAACCTTTCAAAGTACTCTTTCCATCTGCTCAACACACCCTTCTCGCTTGTGAGTATGTTTCCCTCATTATCCTTTATCACCCTTACCTGCTGCACATCTTTACTAGCTCGGTCCCTCTGTCTAGCCAATCGGTACAGGTCCTTTTCTCCCTCCTTAGTGTCCAACCTTTTATACAACTCTTCATACACCTTATACTTAGCCTTCACCACTTCCCTCTTTGCTATGCACTTCATCTACTTATACTCTTGTCTGCTTTATTCATCTCTTTGACAATCCCACTTCTTCTTCGCCAGCCTCTTTCTCTGTATACTCTCTTGTACTTCTTCATTCCACCACCAGGTCTCCTTGTCCTCCTTCCTCTTTCCAGATGTCACACCAAGCACCTTTTTAGCCATCTCTCTTACTAGCTCTGCTGTAGTTACCCAGCTATTCGGTAACTCTTCACTGCCACCCAGTACCTGTCTTAACTCTTCCCTGAACATCACCTCACAATTACCCTTTTTCAGTTTCCACCATTTGATCCTTGGTGCTGTCCTCACACTCATCCTCCTCTTCTTGATCACCAATGTCATCCTACAAACCACCATCCTATGCTGCCTAACTACACTTTTCCCTGCCACCACTTTACAGTCTCCAATCTCCTTCAGACTGGCCCTTCTACATAAGATATAATCCACCTGTGTGCATCTTCCTCCACTCTTGTATGTTACCCTATGTTCCTCCCTCTTGTTAAAATACGTATTCATCACAGCCATGCCCATCTTTTTTTGCAAAATCCACTACCATCTGACCTTCTGTATTTCTTTGCTTAACACCATACCTAGCCATCAATTCCTCATCCCCTCTGTTCCCTTCACCAACATGCCCATTGAAATCTGTTCCAATCACCAGTCTCTCACCCTTGGGTACAGTCATCACCACTTCATCCAACTCGTTCCAAAATTTTTCTTTCTCATCCATCACACACCCAACTTGTGGAGCATATCCACTAACAACATTCATCATTACACCATCATTTCCAGCTTCATAAACATCACTCTATCCGACACTCTTTTCACCTCCAGAACACTCTTACCATACTGTTCCTTCAGGATAATGCCTACACCATTTCTCATCCCATCCACACCATGATAAAACAATTTGAAACCACCTCCAATACACCTAGCCTTGCTCCCCTTCCATCTGGTCTCTTGCACACACAATATACCAATCCTCCTATTTGCCATGCCCATCTAGCTGGGATATGTGAGTGGGCAATAACCTCAGCTTATGCAAAACCCAGCCACTGGGGATGAACCCAGCCACTGGGGATGCACTAGCCAGTGCATTTCTTTGTGCCAGTACCAAGCCCGGATAAATGGGGAGGGTTGCGTCAGGAAGGGCATCCGGTATAAAATTTTGCCAAATCATGCATGCAGACAACAGTACAGAAATACATACTGGATCGGTCGAGGCCCGTGTTAACAATGACCGCCACCAGTACTGTTGGCCAACAGGGTGCTGGCGGAAATTGGGCTACATTTGGCCAAATGAGGAGGAGAAGAGGGTGAAGGCATGCCCAAAGGCAGGTAAAGGCTAGGACTGTGATAGTGAGGGTCAGAACTTTGAATGTTGGCAGTATGACTTGTATAGGGAGAGAGCGAGCTGATATGATGGACCGAAGGAAGGTTGGTATGAAGTCTAAAACTTATTTATTGACTTCAATCCTCAATGCTTTTCCAGAAAAACACAAATTTTATAAGAAACAGAGCAAAAATATGAGGCGAAAATCTAAACATTCTGCAAAAATCTGGACAGTTGAGAGATATGATTGAAGTATCGGTGATTTACCATGCCCATCTATCTGGGATATGTGAGTGGGCAATAACCTCAGCTTATGCAAAATTAAAAACTAAAAAAATATATAGTTTTATTGCATGGGACAAGTTCACCCTACACCATCATGTGAGGGGACTGTGCCCCCACACCACTGCTAATTATATATACTAACTCCAAGATTGTACAGTATTGAAAAGGGCATATTTCCTAACCATGAGGATTGTGCGGTCTCTCACACCTGTTTGCCATACGCTTTGTCCACCAGATTTTGTTAACCAAAATTATGTTGCCCAACAAAATTCAGTATCCCATATATTATATATATATATATATATATATATATATATATATATATATATATATATATGTGTGTGTGTGTGTATATAAAACTCCCCTATCTATCTAGATTAGAATGCTTCACTATCAGAAGACACCGTTTGCAATCAACTTTCACTTTTATGCAGGTTCATTTGCCCAGAAAAAGAAACATTTGGTTTCTTGCCAAAATGTGAGAAGTAACAGAAAATAAAAATCAGCATTCTAGCAAAGTCTTTTCACAGACCTAACTGTGTCTGCCTGTAGTCCACTCCACAGTAATTCAGAGTACATTACTTACCAAGATTTCAGTCCCAAATCAAGCTCATAGCTTCAATAACTTCCAAAAGTCTGTCCTTTAGCAAACAGAATAACACCCCTTTATCCCTTCCTGGCTTTAAGATATATTCCAAACCTTTTCTTTTAGGGCACATTGCAACTAATCTTCATCACTCTTCCCTCAACCCAGAAAACAGGAATCTGCTTCCTAGGGGATAGTGGCCTTGACATATTTGTGCAGGCAGCTGCTGCCAGTTAATTACCATGGAGATACCTTGCCTGTGTCTAGCACGCCCTCGCCTGTATCACTCACAGCAGTGTGCTTGCCTGGTTCAGTCTGTAGCTGAGCAGTCAGTATGTTACTGCATATCTATTTATCTAGCTGTCTATCTGTCTATCTATATACTGTATCTATCAATCTATCCATCTATATATCTATGCAGGTATTTCTAAGTTAAGCATAAATGCTCTGAGGCAAGTAATATTACTTAAACTTCAGGAATTCCCAAGTGCTTCATTATTTTACATCATTACATTTAAGTGCTACCATTACTGTAGAAAGTATTACATTATTGTCCAACACCATTGTCTTGTTCTGTCTTCCTGTTCCATTCCCACTTTTTCTTCTTCTTTCCCTTTTACTGACCCCTTGGTTTATTGTATGTAAGATCTAAGTATATATTATTTCACTTATCTATTATGTTTGGACCTCATTCCCTGACTCAAAAGTTTATAATACATTCTAATATCTCTGTTATTGTTTTTTTAATATGTTTACTACATTGTCACATTTTAATCAGTGACATGGGAATACATACTTTAACAGAAAAGGAAACAAACTTTAGTAGCATTTTCTGTTGCTGTTTTTATGCAGTATGTGTGTTTTCTTTTGAGTTATTTTTATTCAGTCCATTACATATACTGCTCAGTTCCTGTCTTCCCTAAAACTGCACTCCTCCTGAATACTGTACTGCATGTAATGTTTCAACAAATTCCATTTATTTCTATGTAGTTTGCTCCTTCTCTTTTCTAAAGATCCCACCTTCAGTTCTTTATCGTCTCTACAATAATCAATACTTCATCTACCGTTGGTTTATATTTTAATTTCCATTTTCTAGTAATTGTTTTTCAACAGCAAAAAAAGAGTCACAGTCCAGAACGAATAAACCAACAATCCAAAATACTGGACACGAGAGGCTCAAAACTAGCTGCTGGTAAATTGATTGATTTATTAATGCCACAACAATAGTCAATACACGCATTTTCATCCAAGTAAGCCTCAGACTTCTTCAGAAAAAAGAAATGCCACTGAAAGAATCAATTTATGCACACATCAATTAAACAAGTTAATTGTTAATCAAGAAATTAAATACACAAGTCTAAAAACACAGTAAAAAATCTAAGGTTAAAAAATATTCCAGAATTCTCACAATCATTGAGTATAATGCCCCTTTTGGCATGTAAATGTCCAGTCACATGCAACTGGAACATCCACAAAGATACCTTACTAAAAGGATACAGGGCCTAAGGAAAGTTGGTGCTGATCATAGACTAGTGCTGCAAATATAGACCATACAACTTGGTCAATAAGGGAACAAGGGTATAACATGGTTAGCCTTATAAAGGCCCCAGGGCCAATAGCCTAGTAACCTACTATGAACCAATGAACCTATGGACTGACTCAAAGCCCTATCACTATACTCAGTATCTTGCAGACTGCTAAGAGGTGACCTGTGCATGGCATACAAGACATCCCCTGATCCAATACTGATGGATTTACCACACATCAGGAAGTCAAATGGCATCACAAATACTCAGTCTATGGATCTAAACGTCTTCTGCAACATCAATAGAACAGCTTGATGTTACAGGTATATCTTGCAGAGGATATAGTTGATCTGGAATAGACTCCCCATCCACGTAAAACAAATTTCATCCCTGTCCATTTCCAAGTGCAACTTGGATGTATGGATGGAAAACAGAAAATTTACCCCAGGACTGCATCCTGTACTACTATTAGACAAACTGAATACCACGACAATGTAACTCAAAACAGGATACACTGGAAAATAGAAAGGACGCTGCTCGTACGAGTAGTTGAATTTTATTCCACTTCTAACATATAACAACACTGACAACAGGTTAAGCGCTTTCAACTGAAATAATCAGTCTTCATCAGAACAAAGTGTGAATGAATACACTGTGTATATATAGTAACTGTTACTCTCCAATTTTAAAAATTGCGCCAAAACATTTAAAGAGACATTAAATCAAAAATAAGACGTAAACTGTTGAAACCACAAATACGGAAGGCACAAAGGACCCGCAAGCCACTGGAACCTGCAATTAATCCTGTGTTTAATGTCATATTTTATTCCTTTGATGCAAAATGTACTACCTGTACGAATAGTTTTGCACCAATTACATGTCCCACAAGGAAAGGAACCTGTGGTTCTGTTAAACGAATTCTGTTCCGGATCCTTTTGTAACAACTCTTTAATGTTAGTTCCCCTCTTAAAAACAATTCTTGGTCTTTGTCCAAGTCTCTCAGCTGCAAAAGTGTTGTTAAGAATGAAGTACCAGTTTTATAAATAATCCCTGTGATAAATTTTGAATCACTATTAAATGTAGTAATGAAACTGGAAGATGAAAAATTAAACAGTTCACTATTTTCAACATTATCTGGGCTAGCACCACTGCTCAGGTTGATGTTATTTTCTTGTACATCCAAAAGTTCAGAACAAAGCAAAGGTTGAAAGAAACCAGTACTCCTCTTGTATGTGACTTCCTGAATGAGTTCATCAATTAAATTTCTAGGGTAACCTCTGTTGATAAACATGTTTTCCAACAGTGTACACTCAATAGTAAAATCATTCAAATCACTACACATTTTGACAGCCCTCACTAATTGTCCTTTGACAATTGCTCTTTTCTGTTTGTGGGGGTGAGAGCTTGAAAAATGGAGGAATGAATTAACATATGTTTCTTTCCTAAAAATCTTAGATTTGAATCTAGAGTGTACTCTGTCTTTAGTCAATTTTACGTCTAAATAATCAATTTCATCACAAGAAAAATGGTGGGTAAATTTTAGGAAATTAGTTGTATCATTGATATATTCAATGAAATCCAATGCAACCTGTTGGTCCCCTTTGAAAAGAATAAACACATCGTTGAGAAACCGAGTGTAATAACAAATCTGTTGTTTCCATTGCTCATTTCCGAATATGTGACATCTTTCCCAGTGGGCCATGACCATATTGGCCACACTGGCCCCACATGGGGAGCCCATGGCTACCCCTTGTTTCTGGACATAGAATTCCTTTTCAAAAAGGAAAAGGTTCGTAGTAAGTACAATGTCCAATAATTCCAAGGTGTTATCTATCTCAACCTTAGGCGCTTTTAATTCCATCAAAAGTAACCCGATTCTCTCTATTGCCTCACTATGGGGAATAGATGTATACAGGTCAGTTACATCAATGGTAAGGAAGTTGTAGGACTCATCATACCTGATGTTATTGATGTTTGCTAAAAAAGTCCAGGAATCTTTGCAAATGCTGGGAATAAGTTTTATATATTTACCAAGCAGGTTGTCTATGTATTTTGCACATGGATAAGTAATAGAACTTCTCCCATCAACCAGGGCTCTGAATGGTGGATTCCTAAGGTTTTTATGAACCTTAGGGATTCCAAACATTACTGGAACCCTAGGTTGTGAGATATCTATGTAGTTATACGTATCCATGTCTATCCTACCGTTAATGAAAAGATCCCTAAAATACCCCCTAATTCTGTTCACAGTTCCATTCAGAATATTAAGGGAAGCGGATTCATAAGCAGGGGAGTCTAGAACTGTTAGCATTCTCTGTATGTAGTCAGAGTTCTCAAAAATGGCTAAGCCACCCCCTTTATCCGGTTTGATTACTCTAACCGGAGAGTCACGTAAGTGGTTGAGTGCTTGTGTTTGTTCTTTTGTGATGTTAAATATGCTACGTGTAGAATTCAACCTAGCAATGTTCCTGATATCCAATTCACATGCATTTTCGAAAATTCTCAACACTACATGTATTGGAGGATTAAAAACACTGCTAAGTTTTAAAACATTGTTAACACTATTAACATTGTTGCTCATGTCATTGAATAACAATTTCAAGTTGAGTTTTCGTACGTAGCATTTCAATTCAATAAGCAGTTTAACAACATCACAATGTCTAGTAGGCACAAACGTGTTCCCCAGAGCTAGCAATTCTACCAGTTCTGGTTCAAGTTCCAAGCTTGAAAAATTATAAATGGTGAAATCACCTTTTGAGTTGTGTATTATCTGTGGGAACTCGGTATTATTTGAACAAACAATTATCTGTTCCAGTTCTTCGTCTTCGCCCCCCGTTGTTGGTTGTTCCGGTTCCCTAAAAAATTACTCTGTGACTGCTTTGAGCCTGAATTCACAGTCACATTCGTAGGTACTTCATTGGTCATCGCTGATTGCCCAGGTTTATTTCGGTTTCTATTGCTTCTCCTAGGGCCATTATCTTTTTCTACCCTATCACAGACAGTGCCTGCTAACACCTGCTCGCCTTCTCCTTCATTATCATGCTCTTTGTCGGTGCACTCATTTGATTCCCCTTGTCTCGCTATAAGTTTAGGATAGGCTCTATCATTCTGATAAGTAGCCCTATCACGAGACAGTTTTTTAGATTTGTTGTTTTTTAACTTAGTCATGAGGGAGTCAATGCTTGAAAATATGCGATTATAGTCGTACTTGAATTTAGAGAAATTAATATCAAATTTTATTTCTCTGTCAAGGAGATTTATCTCTTGCATCAATTCATCAACATATTTAGAATAATGTTTAATAATTAGTTCAATTAATTGGACCCTGCATTTGGAAAAGCAGTTGTAAATCACCAAGAAAGGCAGTCCCTGGAATCAAGTTTGAAGGAGAAAAATTGTTCCTTAAGCCCTTAGGCACAATGTTCTCACTAAGGCACTGTTTAAAATAGGCTGTCTCCAATTGCAGCTTCCTTAGTTTTAGAATTTTATTGTCTAAGGTTTTGAGCTTATCGTTAATGTCTACAACACACTTATTGTTAGAGCCGTCACTTGACACCGGCATATCATCTCCAAACGGTTTTAAAACAAAGAAATCACCTGTATTCTTCATCCATTCGGACAAGGATGATGTGCCCATAAGTGTACCTTCCTGGTTGTTGTGCTCAGGCAAAGTAGACGGCATTGTATTGCTTACATCCTTTTGTGTGTTGAAGATAGGAAAGGAGCGGACAGGCTGAGCCGCTGGCAAGGAACACGTCCCCGTGTTTCCTGCACGCTCCGTGACTGTCCCGTTACAGTTGGTATCTACATTGCTTCGAACTAACTGGAAATTCTTCTTTTCGATAGCATCAAGTCTCAAATTGAGAGAATCCAATCTCTGGGACACAGTCAACAGTAACGCCGCAATATCATTGTTACTGTTAGTTTCCGAACCGAAAATGTTCGGACTAGCGGGACTGAGAGGGCTTTCCGAAGACATAAAACAGACTTTAAATCAAAAATAAGACGTAAACTGTTGAAACCACAAATACGGAAGGCACAAAGGACCCGCAAGCCACTGGAACCTGCAATTAATCCTGTGTTTAATGTCATATTTTATTCCTTTGATGCAAAATGTACTACCTGTACGAATAGTTTTGCACCAATTACATGTCCCACAAGGAAAGGAACCTGTGGTTCTGTTAAGCAATTCTGTTCCGGATCCTTTTGTAACAACTCTTTAATGTTAGTTCCCCTCTTAAAAACAATTCTTGGTCTTTGTCCAAGTCTCTCAGCTGCAAAAGTGTTGTTAAGAATGAAGTACCAGTTTTATAAATAATCCCTGTGATAAATTTTGAATCACTATTAAATGTAGTAATGAAACTGGAAGATGAAAAATTAAACAGTTCACTATTTTCAACATTATCTGGGCTAGCACCACTGCTCAGGTTGATGTTATTTTCTTGTACATCCAAAAGTTCAGAACAAAGCAAAGGTTGAAAGAAACCAGTACTCCTCTTGTATGTGACTTCCTGAATGAGTTCATCAATTAAATTTCTAGGGTAACCTCTGTTGATAAACATGTTTTCCAACAGTGTACACTCAATAGTAAAATCATTCAAATCACTACACATTTTGACAGCCCTCACTAATTGTCCTTTGACAATTGCTCTTTTCTGTTTGTGGGGGTGAGAGCTTGAAAAATGGAGGAATGAATTAACATATGTTTCTTTCCTAAAAATCTTAGATTTGAATCTAGAGTGTACTCTGTCTTTAGTCAATTTTATGTCTAAATAATCAATTTCATCACAAGAAAAATGGTGGGTAAATTTTAGGAAATTAGTTGTATCATCAGTTGTATCCATGTGCAAAATACATAGACAACCTGCTTGGTAAATATATAAAACTTATTCCCAGCATTTGCAAAGATTCCTGGACTTTTTTAGCAAACATCAATAACATCAGGTATGATGAGTCCTACAACTTCCTTACCATTGATGTAACTGACCTGTATACATCTATTCCCCATAGTGAGGCAATAGAGAGAATCTGGTTACTTTTGATGGAATTAAAAGCGCCTAAGGTTGAGATAGATAACACCTTGGAATTATTGGACATTGTACTTACTACGAACCTTTTCCTTTTTGAAAAGGAATTCTATGTCCAGAAACAAGGGGTAGCCATGGGCTCCCCATGTGGGGCCAGTGTGGCCAATATGGTCATGGCCCACTGGGAAAGATGTCACATATTCGGAAATGAGCAATGGAAACAACAGATTTGTTATTACACTCGGTTTCTCGACGATGTGTTTATTCTTTTCAAAGGGGACCAACAGGTTGCATTGGATTTCATTGAATATATCAATGATACAACTAATTTCCTAAAATTTACCCACCATTTTTCTTGTGATGAAATTGATTATTTAGACGTAAAATTGACTAAAGACAGAGTACACTCTAGATTCAAATCTAAGATTTTAGGAAAGAAACATATGTTAATTCATTCCTCCATTTTTCAAGCTCTCACCCCCACAAACAGAAAAGAGCAATTGTCAAAGGACAATTAGTGAGGGCTGTCAAAATGTGTAGTGATTTGAATGATTTTACTATTGAGTGTACACTGTTGGAAAACATGTTTATCAACAGAGGTTACCCTAGAAATTTAATTGATGAACTCATTCAGGAAGTCACATACAAGAGGAGTACTGGTTTCTTTCAACCTTTGCTTTGTTCTGAACTTTTGGATGTACAAGAAAATAACATCAACCTGAGCAGTGGTGCTAGCCCAGATAATGTTGAAAATAGTGAACTGTTTAATTTTTCATCTTCCAGTTTCATTACTACATTTAATAGTGATTCAAAATTTATCACAGGGATTATTTATAAAAACTGGTACTTCATTCTTAACAACACTTTTGCAGCTGAGAGACTTGGACAAAGACCAAGAATTGTTTTTAAGAGGGGAACTAACATTAAAGAGTTGTTACAAAAGGATCCGGAACAGAATTCGTTTAACAGAACCACAGGTTCCTTTCCTTGTGGGACATGTAATTGGTGCAAAACTATTCGTACAGGTAGTACATTTTGCATCAAAGGAATAAAATATGACATTAAACACAGGATTAATTGCAGGTTCCAGTGGCTTGCGGGTCCTTTGTGCCTTCCGTATTTGTGGTTTCAACAGTTTACGTCTTATTTTTGATTTAAAGTCTGTTTTATTTCTTCGGAAAGCCCTCTCAGTCCCGCTAGTCCGAACATTTTCGGTTCGGAAACTAACAGTAACAATGATATTGCGGCGTTACTGTTGACTGTGTCCCAGAGATTGGATTCTCTCAATTTGAGACTTGATGCTATCGAAAAGAAGAATTTCCAGTTAGTTCGAAGCAATGTAGATACCAACTGTAACGGGACAGTCACGGAGCGTGCAGGAAACACGGGGACGTGTTCCTTGCCAGCGGCTCAGCCTGTCCGCTCCTTTCCTATCTTCAACACACAAAAGGATGTAAGCAATACAATGCCGTCTACTTTGCCTGAGCACAACAACCAGGAAGGTACACTTATGGGCACATCATCCTTGTCCGAATGGATGAAGAATACAGGTGATTTCTTTGTTTTTTTAAAACCGTTTGGAGATGATATGCCGGTGTCAAGTGACGGCTCTAACAATAAGAGTGTTGTAGACATTAACGATAAGCTCAAAACCTTAGACAATAAAATTCTAAAACTAAGGAAGCTGCAATTGGAGACAGCCTATTTTAAACAGTGCCTTAGTGAGAACATTGTGCCTAAGGGCTTAAGGAACAATTTTTCTCCTTCAAACTTGATTCCAGGGACTGCCTTTCTTGGTGATTTACAACTGCTTTTCCAAATGCAGGGGGTCCAATTAATTGAACTAATTATTAAACATTATTCTAAATATGTTGATGAATTGATGCAAGAGATAAATCTCCTTGACAGAGAAATAAAATTTGATATTAATTTCTCTAAATTCAAGTACGACTATAATCGCATATTTTCAAGCATTGACTCCCTCATGACTAAGTTAAAAAACAATAAATCTAAAAAACTGTCTCGTGATAGGGCTACTTATCAGAATGATAGAGCCTATCCTAAACTTATAGCGAGACAAGGGGAATCAAATGAGTGCACCGACAAAGAGCATGATAATGAAGGAGAAGGCGAGCAGGTGTTAGCAGGCACTGTCTGTGATAGGGTAGAAAAAGATAATGGCCCTAGGAGAAGCAATAGAAACCGAAATAAACCTGGGCAATCAGCGATGACCAATGAAGTACCTACGAATGTGACTGTGAATTCAGGCTCAAAGCAGTCACAGAGTAATTTTTTAGGGAACCGGAACAACCAACAACGGGTAAGACGAAGAACTGGAACAGATAATTGTTTGTTCAAATAATACCGAAGTTCCCACAGATAATACACAACTCAAAAGGTGATTTCACCATTTATAATTTTTCAAGCTTGGAACTTGAACCAGAACTGGTAGAATTGCTAGCTCTGGGGAACACGTTTGTGCCTACTAGACATTGTGATGTTGTTAAACTGCTTATTGAATTGAAATGCTACGTACGAAAACTCAACTTGAAATTGTTATTCAATGACATGAGCAACAATGTTAATAGTGTTAACAATGTTTTAAAACTTAGCAGTGTTTTTAATCCTCCAATACATGTAGTGTTGAGAATTTTCGAAAATGCATGTGAATTGGATATCAGGAACATTGCTAGGTTGAATTCTACACGTAGCATATTTAACATCACAAAAGAACAAACACAAGCACTCAACCACTTACGTGACTCTCCGGTTAGAGTAATCAAACCGGATAAAGGGGGTGGCTTAGCCATTTTTGAGAACTCTGACTACATACAGAGAATGCTAACAGTTCTAGACTCCCCTGCTTATGAATCCGCTTCCCTTAATATTCTGAATGGAACTGTGAACAGAATTATGGGTATTTTAGGATCTTTTCATTAACGGTAGGATAGACATGGATACGTATAACTACATAGATATCTCACAACCTAGGGTTCCAGTAATGTTTGGAATCCCTAAGGTTCATAAAAACCTTAGGAATCCACCATTCAGAGCCCTGGTTGATGGGAGAAGTTCTATTACTTATCCATGTGCAAAATACATAGACAACCTGCTTGGTAAATATATAAAACTTATTCCCAGCATTTGCAAAGATTCCTGGACTTTTTTAGCAAACATCAATAACATCAGGTATGATGAGTCCTACAACTTCCTTACCATTGATGTAACTGACCTGTATACATCTATTCCCCATAGTGAGGCAATAGAGAGAATCGGGTTACTTTTGATGGAATTAAAAGCGCCTAAGGTTGAGATAGATAACACCTTGGAATTATTGGACATTGTACTTACTTAACCTTTTCCTTTTGAAAAGGAATTCTATGTCCAGAAACAAGGGGTAGCCATGGGCTCCCCATGTGGGGCCAGTGTGGCCAATATGGTCATGGCCCACTGGGAAAGATGTCACATATTCGGAAATGAGCAATGGAAACAACAGATTTGTTATTACACTCGGTTTCTCGACGATGTGTTTATTCTTTTCAAAGGGGACCAACAGGTTGCATTGGATTTCATTGAATATATCAATGATACAACTAATTTCCTAAAATTTACCCACCATTTTTCTTGTGATGAAATTGATTATTTAGACGTAAAATTGACTAAAGACAGAGTACACTCTAGATTCAAATCTAAGATTTTTAGGAAAGAAACATATGTTAATTCATTCCTCCATTTTTCAAGCTCTCACCCCCACAAACAGAAAAGAGCAATTGTCAAAGGACAATTAGTGAGGGCTGTCAAAATGTGTAGTGATTTGAATGATTTTACTATTGAGTGTACACTGTTGGAAAACATGTTTATCAACAGAGGTTACCCTAGAAATTTAATTGATGAACTCATTCAGGAAGTCACATACAAGAGGAGTACTGGTTTCTTTCAACCTTTGCTTTGTTCTGAACTTTTGGATGTACAAGAAAATAACATCAACCTGAGCAGTGGTGCTAGCCCAGATAATGTTGAAAATAGTGAACTGTTTAATTTTCCATCTTCCAGTTTCATTACTACATTTAATAGTGATTCAAAATTTATCACAGGGATTATTTATAAAAACTGGTACTTCATTCTTAACAACACTTTTGCAGCTGAGAGACTTGGACAAAGACCAAGAATTGTTTTTAAGAGGGGAACTAACATTAAAGAGTTGTTACAAAAGGATCCGGAACAGAATTCGTTTAACAGAACCACAGGTTCCTTTCCTTGTGGGACATGTAATTGGTGCAAAACTATTCGTACAGGTAGTACATTTTGCATCAAAGGAATAAAATATGACATTAAACACAGGATTAATTGCAGGTTCCAGTGGCTTGCGGGTCCTTTGTGCCTTCCGTATTTAAAGAGACATGGTTGAATTACTATACATTTGTATAAAAATACTAACTAATGCATATATACCAAAAACTATACCCTCCTGATAACACTAAAACAATGATAATAGAAATATATATACACAGTGTATTCATTCACACTTTGTTCTGATGAAGACTGATGTATTGCAATATTACCAGCTTATCATTTTTAATGTAACATAGGCAATTTATTCTTCAAGGGGAGCAGGCAGTGAACTTATAGATGAAATACTTAAATATAAAAGATTTATTCTTCAAGGGGAGCAGGCAGTGAACTTATAGATGAAATACTTAAATATAACGTTTTTTGCTAGCAGCAACCTTTTCATTATTTACAGTCAGATCTCTTTAATGTGGAATTATTCAAGTGACTTTTACTTCTGCAGAGACTGTGCATATTGACTGATACTGATGGCTTGTAATGACAGAAGTTTGAGTGGCCTTTTATAGTTGAAATGTTCTGAATTGGGCAGTTTGGACATTATTGGTGCATATGTTTTGTTGGTGCATATGTTTTGTTTGGGCTGCCGCAGTGGTGCAGCGGTTAGCGTTGCCACCTCACAGCAAGAGGTTCTCAGGTTTGATCCTCAACTGGGGTGCCTTCTGTGCGGAGTCTTCATGTCCTCCCTGTGGTCGCATGGGTTTCCCCCATGTGCTCCGGTTTCTTCCCACATCCCAAAGACATGCTGTAGGTGGATTGGACACTCTAAATTGGCCCTAGGTGTGAGTGTGTGCATGTGTGTGCCTTCTGTGAAAGGTAGGGTGCTGGGCTGGCAACTTGGCACTGTAAAACTCCACTGCCAATCATGACTGGACAGGTGATCAGCTGTGGTGACCCCTAACCGGGAAAAGCCGAAAGAAGAAGAAGGTGCATATGTTTTGTTTCTTTGCTTACTGGCTATAAATTTAAAACACGCTCTAATAAGTGGTGTTGTATTATACAAGGGATATAGTTTAATTATTATATATTATAATTTAATACAATCAGGAAGGTGAATCAAATAAATTTTGCATGGTCCTAAAAATGTGTGCAAGTTGTCTATGATTTCAAAACAGCCCAAAGGTAAACTTAATCTGCCACTGGCCAGATGCATTTTCTTTGAATGTGGGTTTCAGTGCTGTTTCAATAAATGTGAGTTTCAAAGTCACAGAAGTCTGTTTTCATTGTGAGACTGTATTGCTTTGTTTAGCAAACGTCTATCAGTGTTTGTGCTGGAAATTTTGAAATAAAAGTATTAAATTAAATCCACATATCTGTAATCATTGTAAAAGTAACGCAGAAAGCAGTATGCACACTGGGAGTTTTGAACAGTGTTTATGGCAACTGGGATGAACTAGCCAAATAATGGGGCAGTGGAATGGCTGCATGGGGAGAGTGAAGGGGGGGGGTTTGACCCAAATGCAACATATGCATACCACCACCTGTTTGTTTACAGAAAAAGCACTGGCTAAGACTGTACTTCATGCAAAATTTACCCGGACGGGAAAACCATGTTTTATATTGTTTAAGGGTAAGGGAGGCATAGGTCAAGTACTGGTGAAGGAAGACATCAGTGGGTTCACTTATGAAGTTCTGGCCTATAGATTCATTTCCAAAAATCATACATGCAAAACTTACACGTGCATCCTACTCCTCCTGCCTATTCTGTTCAAATGCTTTCCCTGGAGGGTAGGTTTAACTTTGTGCAGGTTTTATTTAAAGCCATTCAGTCTCTCCAGCCTTTTCTTTTTCAGTTTCTAGCCCTGCAAAAATAAAGAGAACTCATTTTTCCTTTGAAGAGTAATCTCTGTCTGACTCTGATAATAAGTGCTTAGACTACATCTTTCACTTTTACTCTCCCTCACCCTGTGAGTCTAAATATGAGGATACCCTTTCCTTGAATTCTCCTAATAAGGAAATCTCTTCTGAAGAGACAATCTCCAAACTGAAAGATTTAAGTAGGAAGGTAAAGAGGTTTCAGAGTTTCAGAATTTCAATGCAACACCTGTCTCCCCAGATTTTCAGTAACCTGCTACCAAATAACTGACAGAACATAGAGGGTGCTAGATATACACACATTCGTTTAACAAGAACCTATTGCAGACTCTGCTGTAATATCCTTGGATGGAGACATAAGTTCTAATTTTTTCCTCTCACTATCCAAATGATGAGCTCAGTCATGCCCTTGATAGGTTTGGCAAGTGAGTTTATGTATCATCTATTTTGGCTTTTGAGGCAGTTAATGGCAACACACATATGTTTAAATGGCTGTTATCTATTTTTGCCAACAAGCTATAGTCTTTAGCTAGCATTAAAGCTAATTCACTGGATATGGTTAATTCTGCTTCACAAATCATTAAACATCTCAATAAGAGTGCTTATGATGCAGTTGATGCTGTTCCACATCTGCTGCTACTGGAACAGTTATGTGTAGAAATGCCTGGCTGAGGCCACAGAACTTCTATGAGGATGTGAAGACTCATCTTTTAAATACTCTTGATAATGATCTTCTCTTCAGAAATCCCTCAGTTAAGATCTTTAAGAATCTGAAAGAGACATAAGTTGATGCAGGGAGTCTAGCAACTGCTTTTGTCCCCTGTTCCCAAGCACCAAAGACACGATCCCTGTAACCCCAGGCCTTTCTTTTAAATGCCATTAAATCTTCCCAGTAAGTCTTCTAAGCAACAGTACAAGACAAAAATAAAATAAAATAAAAAAAGGACTCTGAAGGACACTCCTTAAAAAAATGACTGTATGTGTCTTTTATTTTTACCCTCCCTCCTCTTCTCACTCAAGCCTTTCCAGCTGCTTTCATCTGTACAAACATATGCTCTCAGATTCTTGGGCTGTAAAAATAACTTAACATGGCCATAAACTTCAGTGGACATTTTAACTAATCAAAGTCAAGCTAGGGACCCTCTCCCATCAAGGAATCAAATTCATCTTTTTCCTAATTTCTTTTGGATTTGTTGACTCAGGGAGTAATAAAACTACTTCCTAAGTCCGTATAAGGAGTGGGCTTCTACTCAAAAATGTTTTTGGTTCCTAGAAAAGAAGGTACATGGTGATCTATTTTAAACCTTTCAAATCTGAATTCATTTATTCTGGTTCTAAAATTCAACATGCATACAAACCCCTTTTCATCTACTGTTATTCTACTGTTATCCAAGGCTTTTCTGGTCATTCTAAATATTAAAGATTCCTATCTGCACATTCATATTCACAAAATTACAGACATTTCCTATGATCATTTGCCTTGGGATGGAACTTTCATTTTACATCTTTACCATGTGGATTGTCCACCACCACAAGAGTCTTCATGGAGTGCTTTGCTCTAGTCATTGCCTTCTGCAGTCTTGAAGGCATTCACATTTACCCCTACTTGGATGAGTGCCTCATTACATTGTCCTCCAACCAAGGCACTGTGGCATCTCTGCACTAAACTATGCATCTATTCAGCAATGTGGGCTTCAAGCTAGACCTGAAAATGCCATACTCAACCGTTGCACATAGGATAGTTTTTTCCGAGGTTGTCTTCTAGACACCTCCCTGCTGACAGATTTGTTCCCTCTGAGAAAGTGCCTTCTTACCATCAGAACTTTTTAATCTCATAAAAACATGTCCACTGCTAGAGAATTTCTGAGGATGATGGGTTATATAGACTCATCCTTTTATACTGGCTCCATTTGTAAGACTCCAAATGAAGAGAATTTAGTAGTTCCTCAAATCTATTTGCACCCATACTCTAACTTTCCCAATTCCTGACCTCAGTTTCATCAAGAAAGTACTCAGTTGGTGAGCTAACCAAATCTCAGTGAATCCTGGTCTTTCTCTTTCTTCTCCACCTTTTGCTTAGTCCATTACCACAGTCATTTCTGACTTTGTGGGGTTGGGGAGGGGCAGTGTCTCAAGGATTCAAGATCCAGATCATGTGAGGGCCTCATTTCCGATGGAAACACATACATCTCAAGGAAAGATAGTCTTAATAAAAGCTCTCAAATGCTGTAAGTCTATTGTGGACACCTGGACCATTATGTGGGATAGAAACAAGCAAGGGAGGATGAGTTTTTTACCTTTGCAGACTAGTTCTGGTTGCCTGAGAATTGGTAATGTAGAGCAGTCCAACTCTTCAGCCAAGAACACAGTTGCATACTATTTAAGAAGAGCCAGGATAAACCCTCGCAAGTGTCTGCTACAACCAGAGATTTTCCAGGAGATTATCTACCTGTGAGGAACTTCCCATACAGATCTGTTTATCTCCTATCTCAAGACAAGTTCTGTTCAAGAACACACCACAAAAAGCCCTAAAAAACAAACACATTATCTTTCCCCTGGATGAGAATGTTCCATTTTGCTACACCCCCTTTCCTCTAATATCCAGCATCCTACTGAAGATCAAAAAGGACTTGCCAAGAATGTTTCTGGTGATTCCATTTTGACCCAGACAACATTGTTTCACCCTTCTCATGTATCTGGCCAGGAGCATTTACCATCAATTGACTTATTCCGTAGACTTGATCACAGAGGACAAGAGATCCCTCATCTGTCCCAGTAGTCAGTATCTCTACCTGACTATATGGATAATACTTTTTGACAGAACCATAACTAGGTTATCTAGCATCCTGTGCAGTTCCCTGATCAGGCACCACCATCAGCTGTATGCTGAGGACAAAAAGATGTCCTCTCTAACTTCAAGACCAGAAACAAAGCACCCTATTCTTAAAAAAAAGGAAAATAAAGAAGGAATAAGGAAAGAAAAGAAAACAAGAACAAAGCTCATCTATTTTGAAAGCTGTAGTAAAGCACTTGCTACACCTAGATGCCACACACAGTGCTAAAGTGTTTCATTCCTAACTGATAAAGGAGTATCTGCATTCATTTCTGATTTCCAGTACTGCACTACTGCCTGATTGGCATCTGCCAATCACCTGATCATGGCCCCTAACATATTGAGCCCAGAATGGCTACCCAGTTCACCCCACCCTAGCTCACTTCTGTTTTTTAATATCTCATTTAGGCACCTTTTTTCTGAGTATGTGCAACAGAGCACCCTGCTACTTGGAAATCATATTGGCCAAATGGAAACAATTTTCTAGTTGGTACCACAATAAAGAACAAGACCCATCACAAGTGGGGGAATCTTATTGTTAATTGATACCTATGTGAATTGCAAATTTCATGCATTGTGAACAGTTCTAGCAAGATACACATTCTGGCCATTTCCTGCCTGTCTGCCACTGGATTACTCTTTTTTGTTTATTCTAAGTCAAATGTTTTTTGAAAGGGGTATTTAATATTAGTATAAGAAACAACAGACCAGCACAAAGTAGTGTAAAATGTACTATTTACTTATGGCATATAGGAAAAAAAGGTACAAAAACCAAAGAACCAGACCTGTTTTGGCTACATAAAGCCTTCCTCAGTGTAAGCCATACAATTCACTAGTGCCATTCACCATTAAATATATGCAGTTACCAACATGAGCCCTTCTCATTGGATAATTAAAGCTGTTCATTTAGTCAAGGGGGAAACAAACCACCCAATTTAATTGTTCACTTTTTTTCTTTATTATTTAGAAAGGAGTGTTAACCATCTGTTTCCTATGATCCTATCAATAATGATAAATCTAAAATTTGCAGTTGTGTGTGTGTGTGTGTGTGTGTGTGTGTGTAAGGGAATGTTTGTATAGGGCACTAGATTGTTTTTTATTTCTGATGTCACTAAAGTGTTCAGTCATACTTAGTCTTAATGATCGAGATGTGTGTCCAATGTAATATGCTGAACAAGAACATGTGGCAAGATAAATGACCCAGTCTATATTGCAATTGGCTGAAAATTTTATATCAAATACTATAGCTGTGTTTTTGCTGGAAAAAGTGTTTACATTTGTTTACTCTAGAACAGTGTGCACAGTGTCCTCAAGGGACACAGCCATATAGAGGTTCACTCATGATTTTTTGTTGTTTATGTCTATCAGATACCTGCCACCATGGCTAAAATATGAGCCCCATGTCTTGCCTCTATGAAAGGAAAATGAACATTTGTGATTAAGAATGTTAGATAATTTATGGTCAGCTAGCAATATATTCCAATGTCAGTTGATAATATCCATCAATATGTTGGTATTACGTCCATATGTGGTCATTAGATGAATATCAGAACCCCCCGATTGTTCTTTTTCCTTATAGGTCAATAATTCATTCCTATCCTGAGCAGATGCCCAATTACTTGCAGTCAAGATAATGCCAGATTTGTAGCCCCTGGTTTTGAACCTGCAAATCATGTCTTGTCTATAATATTCATAATTATCTGGATTGTAACAAATGCGTCTCATATGAAGAAACTGTGATTTTGGAATGTTCCTTATGATATGAGGAGGATGGAAACTGGTCGCATGCAATACTGAATTATATTGTGGATATTTTCGATATACTTGACTATCCAAAGTGTTGTCAATGTTTCTGGTGTCCAAAATATCCAGAAACATAATTTGTTGTACATGGTAGTTCACCGTAAAGTGTATACCCCACTTATTACCATTTACATATTCAACAAATTATTTTAAATAATTACTATCCACCCTCCAGACCATTCAACAATCATCTAGATAATGTTTCAATATATCTGTTTCATCCAGATATATGTTATAAGTGAAGTCATAAATCAATTGATGTTAAGTTGTCTATCTCACCTTCATTCTTGCTGGTTGGGATCGGAGCCGATCCTCGGCTCCGACTCGGCCATCTTCTGTAGCTTGAGAGCTGTTTACTGGCTCGAGGCTACCCCTTATCCCGTGATGCCTAGCGCTAGCTTCCCAGATCTCGTTTGCCGCTTCATCTGAGAGGTGTCATATTTCTGGCTCAGGCTCATATAAAGTTTCTTTATAGAACTTTTTTACTAGAAATAGTCTTTTTCCTAGGGTTTTTTTGTTAGTTTTAGTCTTATACTTGTTGTGTTAGCTAAGTGTGTATTTGTAGCTTCCTTTCCTTACCTTTAGAACTTGTTTAATTTAGAGAGTTCTCCCCTTCCCCCCTCCCCCCTCATTATTCCTGTCAGGTTAGCCATTTAAGTTAGAGGCTTTCCTTCTATCTTCTTTATAGGCTAGCCATTTGAGTTAGAAGCTTTCCTATTAAAAAAAAAAAAAAAAAAAAAAAAAAAAAACTTTAGCGTTAGTCTGTAGTGTACTGTGTTTTTTCTCTTTAGACTGTATTTTTATTGGTTAGCTATTGTTGTATTTTTTTGTTACAGGATTTCCAAAGAATCCAAGGTGTCTGGGTTCAAGAAGTGTGACTCATGCTGTCAGAAAATGTCTCTGACAGATGGGCACACTTCTTGCTTCTATTGTTTAGGCGCTGTGCATTTGCAGGACTCTTGTTCTATCTGCCATGCATTTAGTCCAAGAGTTCTGCAGGAGCATAAGAATAAGCTTATTCTTAGGGGCCTTTTAAAGCCCCAGGATTCACCAGCCAAGACTCAGCCTGTGAAATCCTCTAAATCTACCAAATCGTCGGCTCCAAGTTCGGAGCCATCTTTGGTTCAGACTCTACCTGCTACTTCAGTTCCGGCTGGAACCGATAAGACTATTTCCCGGTCGGCTCCATCAGAAACTTTGGAGCCTTTGCAGAGCCACAAGAGGCTGAGGTCCCCTTCTCTGGAATCAATACATTTGGCTCCTTGGTCTCCCATGCTGCAAAGCGAGCGCAGTCACAGATCTTCTCATTCCTCAAGATCCTCTAGGCTCTCGGATCACGACATGGAGAGAGTGGTCAGTAGGTTGCTAAAGTCGCAGGCACTTGCCAAGATGTTATCCAGCCCTCCTCAACAGGTGTCAGCTCCATCCACTTCTATCGATGTTCCTCCTCCAACTCCATTGAGCTCAGAGCCAGAGTTCGTTGGGGTTCGAGTAGTGGAACTGTCGGCTCCGATAACTTTATCTCCTTTGGTTCCATCGTCAGCTCCGATTCCCTCGATGGTGCCGTCCGTCAAGGGATCTGGGTGCTGGGGCTCCCTCATTGGCTCCGAGGGGGCGAGTGGCATCGGACCCTTGTCTGACCTCGTTCTCCCTCTCGGAGCTTCGGCGCAGGTGAGCTTGGCTCCTACATCAGCCTCAGAGCCGTGTCCCTCGGTGCGGAGAGGGATTCCAATTTCCTTGGAACTGAAGCCTTCTCTGAATTGTGGCAGGGATGCCTTCGATGTTATGAGGAGTGTGCTGGCCACTGAGTCAGCTCCACTATCAGCCCCATTGGCTCCATCCCCTGTAGTGCCTGTGCCAACCTCTGCTCCTCCTCCAGACCCCAAGCGTGGGGAACCGGCACTCCAGGGCACCCCATTGGGTGTTTCCTCTTCTTCCGAGGCCTCCCCTGAACATTCAGAGGAGCCCCCCTCATAAAAAGAAGTGCAAGAGAAAGCACATTGACTCCCCTGAGTCTGTCACTTCGGATACAGACTTAGATGATTCGGAAGGATCCCCGAGATCCCCCTCTGAAGATGTTTCCTTTTCGGACATCCTCAAAATGCCTTAGATGATTCGGAAGGATCCCCGAGATCCCCCTCTGAAGATGTTTCCTTTTCGGACATCTTCAAAATGCTTAAGCAGAGAGGGAACTGGAACCCCCTAGCCCCTACCAAGGATGAGTCTGTATTCCTAGATGCGTTTGTTTCCTGACCTTCCACCTCCTAGGTTTCTCCGCCTTTCAATCCACTTATGTCCATAGTGGCTCAAAAGGCTTGGTCATCCCCAGATACAGTGGAACGAACTCCAAGGAGACCTGGCAAGTTCATCACAGCACCTCATGATAAGCAGTTCCTTACCAAAGGTATTTCTGTTGATGCCATGGTGGTAGCAGCAGCCACCAAAAAAGAGTTAGCAGAAACCGCTTCGTCTGTCCATACTCCTAACAAGGAGTCTAGGACCATGAACATATACAGGAAGTGAATGTTTGCTTCAGCGACCTTTTTTTATGAGGTCACTGAACTACTTATGCCATTTTACCCGGCTTCAGAGGGATCTCCTTAAAGAGCTCGGAGATACCCTTCAAGATCCATCAGCTGAGGGGGCACAAGCAAAAGTGGCTTCCCAGCTCGCGACCCTTAATTCTGTAGTCAACTCCTCCATGAGGCTCATTTCTTATGCAGCCAATGGTGCGAGCAGAGCCGCAGGTACGGGCGTGGCCCTTAGGAGACATGCATGGATGTGGCTGTGTAACTTTGCAGAACCCTTTAGAGTGTCATTCACCAACACCCCCTTTGATGGTTCCTTTCTTTTTGGACCACAGTTGAAAGATACTTTGACTAGGTGTGAGCAAGAAAGCAAAACTCTCTCTGCCGTGGGAGTCCGTTTTTCCACTCCTTGCAGACCATACCCCAAGGGTCAGAAGAGTGGTAAAATGTGGTTCCGAAAATCCCAGGGAGCCTCGCCTGACACACGTAGCGATTTTTCTTCCAGGGGCAGAGGGGGAAATAACAACAATAGATGCTGCCCTTGTGGCAGAGGGGGTCAGCAGAACCAGGGCAACAGAGAATCCTTCTCTGAGAAGCCCTTTCAGCATCCCTGAATGGTTGTCTGGCTGCCCGCCTCTGGAGGCAGTCACAGGAAGACTTTCACTGTACCCAAAAGCCTGGCAAAATTTAATGCAAGATAAATGGGTACGGTCAGTTATATCCGGAGGTTACAAAATTCCCTTCTCTCAACCCCCCCTACCATCGAGCAAATCCCTTCCAGATGTTCCACCCAATCTGAGGGACCAAGCAGTCATAGAAGTTTCAAGACTGCTAGAAAAAAGAGTCATCCTGGAAGTCCCAGCAGACCAACATGGATCCAGAACTTACTCAAGGTTCTTTTTGGTACCAAAAAAGACAGGGGACTGGAGACGGATTTTGGATCTCAGTAGACTAAACAAGTCTGTTCAAAGAACAAAGTTTCGGATGACAAAGTTTCGGATGGTCACACAACAGTCAATTCTACCCTTTCTGGGTCAGGACAATTGGATGTGCTCCATAGATCTTCAGGATGCATACTACCACATCAAAGTGGACAGGTACTCCAGGAGATTCCTTCACTTCCAGCTGGGAGCCAGTCATTACCAGTTAAGAGCTCTGCCCTTTAGTTTCACCACAGCCCCCAGGGTGTTCACCAAATGTATGGTAGTGGTCATGGCTCACCTGAGATGTCAAGAATTCCAGGTGTTTCCATATCTAGACAACTGGCTCCTCACTGCTACTACCAGGCATCACCTTCTGCAAGCCAGGGACTACACTATCACAATCTGCTCCCAGCTAGGCATTACAATAAACTTCGAAAAATCTACCTTGTTGCCCTGTCAATATATCACCAATATAGGAGCAGACTTAGACACAAAGAACATGTCTGCAAGGCTACCGCCAGAAAGGGTGTCTACAATTTGCCAGCAAGTACAAATTCTAATGCAGAGCAAAAGGATCCAAGTCAGGTTTGTCCTTCAAACTCTGGGTTCCATGGCAGCAACAATTCTTCTAATCCCACTGGCTCGCTTTCACATGAGGATCCTTCAGTGGCTTCTGTTCACACAATGGTCTTTCCAACAGCTACCCATGTCTCACATGATCATGATTACAGAAGCATGCAAAAGGCACCTTTCCTGGTGGATGGTCTCCCCACTAGTGACTCAGGGCAGACCCTTCATTCAGCCCCCTCCAGTTGCCACAGTGACCACAGACACCTCCCTGATAAGGTGGGGGGGCATTATCAGGGCAGGACAGTCCGAGGCACTTGGCAGACTCACGAGTACCACCTGCATATAAACGTCCTAGATATGAGAGCCGTGCTCCTAGCATTGCAAGCTCTTCAAGACTCTCTCCCTTCTGGGACCATTGTAATTCAAATGGACAACATGTCAGTGGTCTCAGACATCAACAAGCAGGGCGGAACCAAGTCCTACCCCCCTATGTTGAGAAGCACTCAGTCTCTGGCAGTGGGCGATTTCTTCCCAACAATTTCTGATTGCCACGCACATCCCTGGGAGGTCCAGCATCATTGCGGACAGGCTCAGCAGAGCTATTCTCATGCCTCACAAGTGGTCTCTAAATCAGGTAGTTGCGGATCTGATCTTCCGCAAATGGGGACAGCCTTGCTGCGATCTTTTTGCCACCCCCCTTAACAGCAAATGCAGCAACTACTTCTCCCTTCTTCCGCTTCCAGGTCACACACCCAGAGACGCTCTAGTCCACAATTGGCCTCAGGGACTTCTTTATGCCTTCCCTCCATTTCCCCTGATACCGAAACTCATACAGAAAGCAATATCATTGGGTTGCAAAATGATCCTCATTGCCCCCTACTGGCCTAGACAGATATGGTTTCCATTCCTGCAAAATTACCTTCTCGATCATCCCCGGACTCTGGATCTGATTCCAGACCTACTGATTCCTCAATCAGGCGGGCTGCATCAATCCCTCTGAACACTCCAGCTCACAGCTCGGTTGCTCCACTTCCAACCTTAGCCAGGCTTCCCAGCATTTCCCCGGCCGTGTGTGAGATTATTGTCTTCTCTCACAAGTCCACAACTAGAAAGACTTATGCTAGCAAATGGAAATGTTTTTCTTTTTGGGCAGAGGCTAGGAATGTAGATCTTTTTTCAGCCCCAGTCCACGAAATTTTGGAGTTCCTAGCACAACTTTTTCATTCTGGGTTCGCTTCTGCTACAATCAGGGTTCAATTGGCGGCCATTTCTAACTTTCATGTTGGGTTGTCTAATTCAAACATTATGTCTCATAAGCTCTGTAAAGCCTTTTTAAAAGGGACTACTCTCCTTAGACCTCCAGTGAGAGATCCCCCTTCTCCTTGGGACCTTAATTTGGTACTAACCTCCTTAATTATGCCCCCCCCCTTGAACCTGCAGCATCCTACTCCATTAAGTTCTTATCTTGGAAAACACTTTTTCTGGTAGCTATTACTTCAGCCAGACAACTCTCTGAACTTCAGGCTCTATGTGTTCGTCCTCCATACTTGGTTTTTCATAATGACAGGGTTGCTCTGAGGACTAATCCCTCGTTTCTTCCGAAAGTCTGCTCAGAAAACAATTTAAACCAATCTATAGACCTTCCTATGTTTTTCTCTAACCACACCAACAAGGCAAATACAAATTACACCAACTGGGCATTCATAGACAATTGCGTTTTTACTTGCATAGGACTAAGGATATAAGGAAGTTGGACCAACTATTCCTTTCCTATGCTCTAGGCAAACAAGGTCTCCCAGTTTCCAAAGTGACCTTATCCAGGTGGTTGTCTCACATTATTACTTTCATTTATCAATTGAGAAACAAAAGTTGCCTATCAAACCAAAAGGTCATTCTACTAGGGCTTTGGCCACCTCGGTAGCCTTCCAATCTAGGTTGCCCATGGATTCTATCTGTGCAGCTGCTACGTGGGCAAATCCTCATACCTTTATTTCTCATTACAAGCTAGATATGGTCTCCAGGAGCAGAGCTGACTTTGGTTCCACTGTTTTGAAGAGTCTGTTCCAATGAGCCACCCAGGATTGTAGGTGCTAGGGATGCTGTCCCAACCAGCAAGAATGAAGGTGAGATAGACAACTTTACATAAAGAAGTTATGTACCTACCATAACGTTCCATGTTAGTTGTCTTCATCTCGTCTTCTTTCGTGCTTCCCACCTTCCATCCCCCTGTCCTATTGGATCGAGAGGTGTTTTAGTTTCACTGGCTGAGTGTTCTCTGGTTTCTTTCCTCTACTGACTTAGAGAGTATGACAGGTATGCTCAACCTGTTTGTTTGGACAGGTTGATTCTCTGGCTATGTCTGGGGTTAGCTATTACAAATGAGATCTGGGTAGCTAGTGCTAGGCATCATGGGATAAGGGGTAGCCTCAAGCCAGTAAAAGGCTCTCGAGCTATAGAAGATGGCTGAGTCGGAGCCTAGAATCGTCTCCGATCCCAACCAGCAAGAAAGAAGGCGAGATGAAGACAACTAACATGGAACGTTATGGTAGGTACATAACTTCTTTTTCTTCCACAAAGGCCATAAACAAATCAGCATAAATTGAGGCAAAGGAAGCCCTATGGCAGTGCCTTGCAACTCCCAAAAACTTCTACCATGATAGTAAAAAATATTTTTAGTAAGCACATGTTCTGCTAGACAGATTAGGAAAGTGTTGAACCCTGGTGGATATAATTCAGATCTATCTAACCAATGTTGTAAAGCAGGTTTGTCCAACCTTTTCAGTTGCAAGGGCCGCATTGAGTCAACAGAAATGGTCTGGGGGCAAACGGCAAGTGAGGACCAAAAAAAAAACAAAAAAAAAAAAAAACGTAAACTAAAGAGCAAAATGCCCCAATGATTTCCCAGGTATATGCGGACTAATACTAAGTCGACCCACTGGCTGTTTTGTAGGTGAATTTGAACAATAAATAAATTAATAAATGCATAATATTTGCCCTAAAATTCAATATCTCATTCTAATTATTACAAAAACGGTTAAATCTAACATCTACTTTAACATCAAAGTTTATTTGTAAAAAAAAAATTAACAGGTACGAACCTTTCAATTTGTATGAGATCATACCTGTGATTTTGCTGGTTTCCTAAAGATGTCCATGTCTTCCATCATGTCCTTAATGCCCATATGTTGTCCAAAGTGCTCATGTTAAGTTTTTTGGAGAACGTTTCTGGCAGGGTTAAAGCGAAGGGCATTGGGGTGGATGTGAGTGAGGAGCAACTTTTGCAGTGGGGACTAACTGGTAAATTGAGCTAAAATGTTGTTAACATTTCGGGATACCTTATGGAAGGGCTTGCGTTTGGGGCTTGATGTCGACTCACCCTTGGGTGACAGCTACAAATACAAGATCTAGCTAGCCTGCATAATTTGGTCCCCAAACTGTATAATTCAGTGTGACTAATATGGATGTAACTATTTGTTGTTTATAGCACTGTAAAAGAAACACTTATCTTCCCAGCTTAATTTTTTGTTCTGATGTGGTACATGTACAAATTGACTGGTTGATATGTAGTATAGATGTGACCTTCCTCATGGAAACACAGTAGTAGAAAATATTGCTAATGCACTTGTCATATATCGACTTTGTATTTCTTTCCATTGCACTGCTTCCTCCTTTTTAATTAGGGTGCTGCTTTGCTGTGCTTAGAAATGAAATAAAAAAAATACGATCAGATGCACTTGTGTGCATATATCCTGTGTGGCAGCCCAATTTTGGCTGACTTCACCGTCGGTAATTACAACATCCAAGCAACAAAACATGTTCTTTTCTGTACGAGAGTGAACTGCTCACAGAGACCATTATTTCACAAAGCACACTGGGTGATTGCAACATACCTGTCCATATTTATTTCCTAAAAAGGGTCCGTCCCAATAAGATGTTTCACCGGCCCAGCAAATGTTTGAATAAGCTGTCGGAGTTTGTTCATTGTTCCAAGTCACAGTCACAACTTCACAAAAAAAAGCACATTTCTACTCTTACCAATATAACTAGGTACTACACGAGATAACAAACAGTCATACCCAATGTACAATCTAGCTAACCCCAGCACTCAATGGTAACGACTAATCCATGCAAGGTTGTTTCTCATTGGCTACAAACACTGGTTTCTCCTAATATCATTTGCTAGTCTGCCGGATTGTTTGACCATATGGCACGTCTTTACCTTTTCAAAGTATGGAGTACTTACTAATTACACCCTTAGCGCGACATAATCCTAAAATGTGTTTCTTTTCTTCCAGTTTAGTTATTGGCCAAATTATATTAAAATTTCTTATGCGCAAGTGTTTGTCGCAGTAATTGGGTAGTATGACACTTAATTCAGTGTCTACCCATATGTACACAAATCAAACTATTATGTCTTTTATTTCTTACTTAAAATGTTAGGTTTTTTGTCGTCTCGCCAGATCGGTATTGAAGATCCTTTGAGACTGAAAAGAGATGAAGCCACACGGAGGTGAGAAAATATAACTGTCAACTCAAATGCTGGTGTATATTGCATATTCTTGCAGGGTTTCTTTATTAGCCCATATCGGTCATTGTTTTCACACACGGGCTGAAATTATTAAATGGTAGGCGTTTTAATCTCTTGAAGCAGTGGTGTTATGTCATCATTTATTTTTTCGTCCCGGATAGCCTAGATTAGAAGCAGAAGATTTCCATCAACAGATCTTTCACAGCCATTCATGTTAATCTTCCCAAGTATTTCCCATTACCAAATGTCTAACAACAGGGGTACACCTCCTTTTACCCATATAGACTCTGCACAAGCACTTCAGGTGCCATTCACTGTGATGCAATAACATTACCAGTGAGCTTCCAGGCTAATTTCTATCCATTTCTGTTACCTACTTCTTTGTACATACATCTGTTTAGTATTGGCTTACCTTTTACTGGTGGAGATGTAGTCCGTGGGTAAAAATAAATAAATCCTCCTCACTCTGAGTCTTCTCTTTCGTCGCCGCAATCTCTCTCCTTCCTTCAGCTGAAACTTTAAGTTTACCGCAAATGTAAAAAACGACCGAACGGTGTTTTGGCGCATGCGCAGACCAGCTGAAAGACGCTGTTGGCGCATGCGCAGAACAGCTTAAGGACGCGAACGTGAAAACACATGGAAAAAAGTGAAATTTCAATATAAGGGTCATGGGCCACATGGAAGAGCTCTGAGGGCCGCATGCGGCCCGCGGGCTGGACACTCCTGTTGTAAAGCCTGTAAACCCGCCCAATGGGGAATGTTGGTATATAGTGCTGCCATGTTAAGAGTGCATAATAGTCACCCAGGCTCTAACTGCATATCAGAAATGATGTACAAAAACTGCATAATATCTTGCATCTGTGATCTGACACATTTTAACAAAGGCTTTAGACTTTTGGTCAACAAATTCCCGGTCAACAAATGTTAAATAAATAAATAAATAAAAATAAAAAATAAACTGGGAGAGTGGTTCAATGAGTGAGCCTTTGCCGGAAACAACTGGCTTACCAGGTGGATTTTCTAAGTTCCTGTGAATTTTTGGTAATAAGTATAAATATTGGTTGCAAGGATCACACACAGTAAGATGCTGTAAAACCAAGTCAGAAATGATTCCTTCTTCTTTAGCATCAAGGAGAAATTGGCCAATTTCTTGTTTAAACCTACGACATGGGTCCAAGGGCATATGCATATAATAACGACCATCATTAAGTTATCTTTCAGCTTCCCCATGATATTTGGCCCAATCCATAATTACCACAGCTCCACCTTTGTCTGCTGGTAGAATAACCAAATTTTTGTTATTTTGAATATTCAAAACCACCTGTTGTTCGATCTTTGAGAGATTATGGGACAAAATCCTAGATTCTTTAAAGTGAAAACGTAAATCTTTGAGAACACTAGTCTGAAACATAAAAACATTATGGTGCATGGGGGGGGGCATAAATGTAGATTTATGAAATTTAAATGAATTGTGATTCCCAACAGATAAAACAGAATCAAAATGCAATCTTAAATTCAATAAATGACAAAAAGATGTCACATCTTGGGCAAAGGAATCCTCTGAAACAAAACAACAGGTGCAAAATTAAGGCCATTATTTAACAATTGTAGTTCAACTTGAGATAGAGGTGTAGATGAAATATTCAACACATTTTCAGTAACATTTATTTCTGTACCATGATTTTGAGTAATGTCTCTACAATGTGTACCTACCCTGTGTTTTCTACCTCCTCTGCATGGTTTACCCCTAAAGGGTTATTCAGATGACTACATTTTGGAATCGGGGACTCCAGAGTGTGGTGCATATCTAAATCTGTAGCAGAGGATGAAACCTCCCCTGATGTTCCACTCTGAGGGGTTCTTGATTTCTTGAGGATCGACTTGGGTCTTTTCCTCTTAAAGCATTTTTCGATCCAAGTTATCAAATTTTACATTCTTAGTTACCCCAAAGGATTTACCTCCTTGATAATCCCCCATGTCTCTACTAATTTTGTGCATTTTCTTTTCTTTAAGCTGTTTTTCAAACTCAATAATTCTTTGCTAAGCTGATTCAAACAAGACACATAGCATTGCTGTCCTTCGTATTTTCTAATTTCCTCACAAATGCCTGCCACTTCTGAAATACATTGGTTAATAGACCTGTCATAATAAGATGTTAATATGTCTAAAAAACTCATGGATGCCCTCTGTTGGGCAAGACCCCATTGTTTCTGTATTTAATATTAGACCACCTAAAAAACAGGTGTCATCTTCCTGGAATCTAAGATTTGTGTTGTGGACAGAACTTTATGTCTACTCAGCCATTTTTGATCTTCCATAAGGATAGTGTGAGTATTAGAACCATCCCTTCCTTTATGCTCAAGACTGTTTCTGAACTTACACTAAACCAGACTGTTCATCTCCCTGTGTTCTACACTGTACCCAAAAAACAGAAGAGAAATAATTCTCACCATACTCTAGACATCCACAGACAGCTACATTTTACCTGGACAAGACTAAAGACTTTAGAAAATTTAACATATGTTTGCTTTGATGGTAAGTAAAAAGGCCAGCCATTATCCAACTAAACTATTTCTAGATGACCATCTCAAGCTACTCAATTTTTTTAGTCAAATCATTGCAAAATGCCACCTCAGAATGTCAAGGCTCATTCTATCAGAGCTGTAGCCACTTCTGAGGCCTTTTGGAAATGGATGGACTCTAGAAGTATATTAGAGGCAGCTACTTGGTCTTCAGTGCACAGTTTCACTAAGCACTGCAAGCTATGTACTCAGTTTCTAGAGCTAGGGCAGGGTATGCTATAATTATTCTCCAAGTACTCCTAGACTCTGGCCATCTCCTTCCACCCTTGGTTGTCTATAGTTGTGGCTACTGCAATAGTGATCTAAGCAGAAGCATAGTACAGTTGTGTAAGTGAATTTACCATAACAGTAGATGTTCAAATTGAACATTGTTGCAGTAATAGCATAGTCTCTCCATCCCACTTTTTCCCTCCATTTCCCCTGGCTGGGGTAAGGCATCTGTCATTTTACTTTTATTCTTCTGACATGACATGAGTTATTTACTCTTGAGCTTTAGGTTTCAGCTTCCCTATTTATAGTTAAAATAATCTGTGTTTTGACACAGCAGTACATCCCTCTTATACCAGCACATATTGTTACGCTAAGATCAGATAAATGGTGAGCAAGGAAAGGAGACTGAAGATATGTAGACTGGACAAATATCTGATATCCTTGGCAGGATTTGTCCAATATAGTTACAGCTACTCCAACAGTTATCTAACATCTACTGTTATGATAAGTTAACTCGTATAGCTGTATTTTTCAACAGAAATATTTTTCCCCATTCCAGACTTGAAATTATGCCTTGTAAGTTCTAGAATTTTAATGTTGAGACATGTTTGTCAAGGCAGGATAATGAAACATCTTTTCTATTCATCCCCAATTCCCTTATGCCCTTCTTCATGTTTATGTTGATTTCATAAATAATATAAGACATGTGAGAAAGATTAAACTGGTCCTGCACATCAGGTTGGGCACAGTTCCAGTGCAAAGCAAATTAAGTTTTCCTTATGCAGCATAAAGCAAATGTATGTGAAGAAATAAGTCAAGTGCACAAGTGTTTGATTCAGACAGCAGAAAAATTTATGCATTTTCTGTTTGAGCTGGTTACACTTTGCTGATGTGTGTTTTCTTTCAATGACAGCAATGTCAGCATCTAGGTTCCTTTGTTTTAGATTATGTGGCCTGTCATTTCATGCATAAATGCAGCTATAAAGATTTTATTTTTCAAGCCCTGTGAACATATTTATTTAGATCTCAATAAATAATTTTGCAGACTTGGCTTAAAATTGTATCTTTTTTGACAGATAAACAGTTCACTGCTGTGTTTCATGTGATGATGTAATAAGAAGACAGAGTGAGATAGTAGCTACTATGTTGTAAAGGATTCAAAACAATTCCCTGAGTGACCATTTTGATGAAAAAGAAATCCCCAAGTCAGAATGGCTGAAAGCCAATTTCACTTCAGGACCATTTCATTAAATTCAAAATAAATGAAACCTGACAGTCAAAAATACCCAAGGGACATTTTTCTAAAATACTTTTTTGCAGGAAGGAGGCCCTCCATAACCCCATGTGGAGGACTTTGCCCCCATACCCCCTTACTTAAATATACTACCTCCACAGTTGCACAACTGTGGAAAAAAGAGAAAGAACACACACGCACACACACACACACACACACACACACACACACACACACACACACACACACACACACACACACACACACCGAGCAAATGCTGATGCACAATAACATTTCATAGAAAACATCTACAGCAAGCACACTTTAAAATGCTTTTCTGGAGAGGTAACAAACTCCCTTGCACCCCCATATTTCTCTTACTTAATATACTAACTCCACAGTGACACAACTCTGTAGAAATGTGAGAATGCCATATTCAGGGAATCATTGTCACAGCACATATAGAAATCACACCAGCAGTGATTATGCATAGGGCACCACAAGCACAAGCTAAAGCTTGTGCTTGTGGTGCAAGCTAAAGCTTCTTCTGTATACCTAATATATTTCTGCTTTTGTATTACAGAACTCTGTATAGCTGTATCACATTCTGTAAAATGGGCTTTCAGCCAAATTATCAGTCAGCAAAACTGGCTTTCAACCATTTGGATAAAGTGATGTGCCTTTCAGGGAAATTATCAGTGAGCAGTTGCAAACTGGGTACCTGTATATGAATCCCATCAACTACTACTTGCATGCACTATGATATTAAACAAAGTACTTAACTTGTTTTTTCCTCCATTTTCTGATGAAAAAAATTGGTGTCATTTGTACGTCAGGGAGACTAGGAAATTTCAATTATTTGGAAATTGATAAATATGTGCTTTTATAAACCCATTATTGCTTTTAAATAAATCAAAACACCAGGAACCTTCAACAGCACACAGTATACACACACATATTGAGGTCTTATTTATTTATGGATGTGCATGTATGCTGTCAGTTAAATAGACTGGTATACTGTTCCAAGTCTTTTCAACCACAACCCACACATTATGAGAATGTTACAGTAATAGCTATGTCATTATACAAAAAAAGTCAGAGATAAAAGTATTCAGTAAATCATGGAAGAGATTAAAAGGAAAGGCAAATCATTTGATTGTATAGACAATATAGAGAAGAAAGGATGCAACAGGTCCCTGAAAAATGTTAACAGGATAAAATACTCATTTCATAGTATAATATAGATCACAGAAAATTCACAATGTGAAACTGTTAGTACAAAAACTATGCTAAACGTACACAACACTTATCTCAAATACTAAAGTTACTGGAATGTAGCAGTTAAAATATTGTTACCATTATACCCAAGTACAACTGTGTTATTTGAATTCAAGTTAAGGCAGTACAGTATAATCAAGATACAAGTTACCAGGTAGGAGAAAATGGAAGGTGTATTGAAATATGAAGAAGAATGCCTGCAAGAGCAGGACAGTGTTTACTAAATGTGACAGTAAACACAGGAAATATGAAATAGGCAAAAGGCACCCATGGGACAAATATGTCGAGGAACAAAGCATAGTCTCCTTAGGGCCAAGTACTGTCATAATACGTTTAGGTTAAGAGCAATGTTAGATGTTAGAGATGTTTTTTGAAGCAAATAATGTGATAGTTTCTTAAGCTAGGGTGGCCACTCCCACAATGAACAGCCCAGTGAAGGGAATGCCCCATAACCTTTCTTTACATTAGCTCAGACTCTCTTGGGCCATAATCTTAGATAATGATTATTGGTTCTACTGACTAGAACAGCAGCCAGAGACAGGTAGTATTGACAGAGTCATTTAAAGATCAGCAGGTTTAATTCTACTGTGAGGACTTTGTGCAATATTGCTGTGATGATCAGAGGTACTGCCAGCTATGCCTGGAGAAGTAGGGCAGTGGATGTATATCATATGCCAGCACAGCTAGCTGGAATTTTGTAATATATTATATGTCATTTATATGTCAAACTGATTTACAGATACTTGTGTTGAAAATGGATTTGTAAAGTTGCTTGTCTTAAAAATGTACCAACAGTGGGTCCTGACTGTATTGTAACTGAATTAAATGTGCATGTTTTAACAGAAGATGCTGGAAGAGAAGAGGTTAATCTCAGACCCATCTAGCTTTGAAAAATAGTTGAAATTAAATTAGGCCATAAAGATTGTATCTTACAATTCTGGTTGCAGCCAAAACAAAAGGATTCCTCACCTACTTCATCTTGTCTTGCTCTAGTAAGTGAACTAGGGAATAGTAACTCTTTAGAATAGTCAGGAAATATAATGAGATTAGTTAAGTACAGTTTTTAAATACTGTGTGAATCTATTCATCTGTGTTATTTTATTATTTCCGGTGACTGAAACACTGGTGTTCACTGTAAATAGATATTTAGTATTATCATGCTCTTTTATAATTTATTATTAAATATATTTAAATCTTTCATTGTAGCTGGTCCTTTTAGAAAATATTTAAGTTTTGAGAGTATTTGCATATATTTATTTGGTGATAACTCTGGCCACTCCTGAAAGCCTTGCTGTTTGGTCAGCATTACCATTTGTATTACTATTAATTGTATACAGTATAATTGGGTGCCCTTGTAAGAACCTTAAAGTATCTGGCAGGGGTTCTGGTGGCAGTGGAACTACCTTATAATCTGGGCAGAAGTGGGCATAGCTAGTAAATATGTGCCAGCCTTTCCCAGGTGTGTGCGTGCGTGTGTGTGTGTGTGTGTGTGTGTGTGTGTGTGTGTGTGTGTGTGTAAATCAAATTTCAAAGAGTGTGTGTGTGTTTGTGTGTGTGTGTGTGTGTGTGTGTGTGTGTGTGTGTGTGTGTGTGTGTGTGTGTGTGTGTGTGTGTGTGTGTGTGTGTGTCAGCTGCTAGGAGCAGGGACACAAGGCACTGGTTTCACAGAGAGGGTACAGGAGGACTTGGCTTCAACACTCGCCTGAAGACTTAATCCTATAGTTGTGCCAGTGGGGAGCCTTACTGGGGGCCCTGGAGGGAGACAGATACAATGAAATCCAGACCCCGGGTTAGCTGTGTTCCTTGTGTGCTCTTAAGGGAAATTGTGCTTTATGCAGAGATGTTTGCATCTGGAAATACTGAGTGTTTCCATTAGTATTCCAAGTGAACATCCCTTTCCAGCATCAGTGGTGAGGATTCATGCTCCTTGATTACTGGCCCAGAAAGGGGACATTACAGTTGCCACTTCTGTTTCTTAGAAAGACTGCAGTGAATATGTAAATAATAAATATGTGATTAAAACTACAATTTCTTTACAATAATATGAAAATATGTGTGACTTCCGGACAATATCTCACTGGACTACCAACAATAATGTGATGTCCCCTACTATCCGGGGTCAGTAACTAAGGAGCTTCAATCCTCAGTACTAACTCCAATATGAGACCGTCACTTAAACAGGAGTAATATTTCACAATTTCCTGTAAGAACAGAGAAACATGCTCTATAACCTGGGACTGGACAGTATGCTTTTGTCCACTCCAAATATAACTCCTTATTACACACTTCAGAGCAATGTGTTCCCGTTTAAGACTCCTGATACACTCACACTGTCTCACACATCCAAACACTTCTGGGAAAGCCTGACATGGATTTCCAGCTGTGCCCCTTCCCCCAAATAATATGGTAAAATGCTGCCACCAATCAGAGAGAGAGTCTACATGCCCTTTTAAAGGGGTGTCCAATTATGAAAATTAGATATTAAAACAAATGATAGCAAATTACCTAAAGCAGCAAGCCTTTCAGAGTGGACCAGGAAGTTAACAAAGTGGGTATAATCACTCTCAAATCACTAAAGAAAACACTGATTGACTAGCCATAATGTAAGTTAATAAAAATATTTAATAAACAAAATTATTAAAAATATAAAACAGTAATTTCCAATAAACAAACAGAACTCCATCACCAGAAAAATGAAATCAATACCGAAGGATAGAAATTCAACATTTAAAAAACTCTAACTGATTAATTATAATTTTCCTATCTGACTAAAGAGCACTTTCCCTGATCTAAACTAAATTATTACAACAAAGCTTAGGCAGGCTTTCAGTTCTTGGTAAGTCCTTTAGGGTATCCACTGTAAAGTACAACTGTGAACAAATGACAACTGTAACTGGCTGTTAACTGACAACAACTGTTTTCAGCAGGCTCTTTTATAGACTAACTTAACTGTCACAACTGTTCCAGTTCTAATTTTCATTTTATATTTTGAAAACCAACCAACAGCTGCTTACTAAAGTTCCTTCCTGTCTTTCAGCCTCTGACAGTAGCACATAGCAACTGTCAACATTCTGATGATACCATCTGCAAATCAGCCGATTCAGAGACAGCCTGCATTTAGAATTTTCTTCACAAATATGCACAGTTAGAAATATAAAGGAACACTGTTAAAGTCTTTAAAACATTCTGTAGAAATAAATTATAAATCAGCATGTAAAAACTTATTAACAATATCATAGCCAGTCATGCTGGCATTTAATACACAGGTTAATCTGAAATTATATGCAAAAAATTCAGCCAGACATGCTAGCACAAATGACAGTGTTTAATTTCCTCACTCCCTCCCACCCCATGACTCAAGCATGGTTTTCAAGTGACCCTTGAAAAACGATGCTTGAGAAAAATGGGTCTGTCTGGGAATATCAACCCAATCCTCTCCTAGGTGATCTATTTGCATTGGCATTAATACCCCATTGAAGAAAACCACAATGGGGTATTAATGCCAATTCAAATAGATCACTCAATCCTCTCCTGGGTGATCTAGTTGCATTGCCATTAATGCCCCATTGTGGTGTTCTTCTCCATCTGAAGAAACTTGGCTGAGTACAGCCCCCACCCCATAATTTGAAGCATCGACTTGCACAACAAATTCTTTACTATAATCTTTGCCTAGCTAACACAGAAGGTCATCCCAAAATCTCTTTAAATTTTTAGAATGCCTGTTCACAATCTGTGGTCCACACTACGTTATCTGGTTTAATTTTCCTTGTTAAGTCAGTATGGGGTGCAGATATTGTACAATAAGTGGGCACAAATTTCCTATAGTACCCTGTTGTCTCTAGAAATTCTCTCACTTGCTTTTTAATAACAGGAGCTAACAATGCTTGAATATCTTATATTATAAAATAAAATAAATAATAAATAAATCTTCCACTTTGACAGGTTCTGGCCTAATTTTCCTACTCCCAATTCTGTGTCCTAAGTAAGTGATCTCTGCCATACTCACCTGACTTACTGGGTTTAATGGTTAACCTTGCCATTTTAAACTGGTCTGCAAATGCCCATAGCATAGTCTTGAATGTACAGTTTAACCTGTGCACAAGGCTATTAGTCTGGGGATGGTAGGGGTGGTCTCCAAATGTATCATCCCACAACGCTTCCATAAACAAGTAATCAGATCTGACATGAAGTTGGCACCTTGGTCAGTCAGTATCCCTGCGAAAAATTTCTAGCAAAGCATTTGTCACATTTTCTACATCAATATCACCTGCAAAAGGAATACTAGGTATTATAGCTACAAGTGAAAGACTCTAGGCTGTACCAACTGCCATACTACCTCACCTTTCAGCCCTCCCTTAGGAGTCCACTCTTTAGACAGCAAACCTTCCTTCTCTGCATCAATATGACCTGCACAAGGAATATTAGGGACTCTAACTAGAAGTGGCATATGGTAGGTTTTAGGCTCTACCAACTGCCATAGTACCTCACCTTCCAGCCTTCATTTAGGACTTCACTCTTTATACAACAAACCTCTGTTCCTGTATACAGACTCCCCTGTTCCTTGAGGCTCAGGTGTTTCCTTAGCCATCTTCCTCAAGCTTTGTAATGTAGGATCTGTAAATTGAGCCTGTCTCAACTCTACATTTGTGACCATCCCAAGCTCCCCTTCTGCAGAAAGCCTAGTAATGTCTGACAGCTGTGCCTCACTGTCAGTCTGGGTACTATCACTCCCCTCTATCCTTGCAGTCACTGTGACCAAGGGAACATCAGTACCTACCAGCAACTGTGGCTTACTTTCAGACTTACTGCTACAGAATGGCTTCTTTTCTAAAACAGCCACCGCACTAGTCCCAGCTTTAGGTATGAAATCTGTTTGGGTATCCCCTATGCTACTGGACTTACATGTTTGTATTGAAGCCTGACTACATGTCACTGTATGCACACAAGCACTGCATCATCACAGTCACTCCCTATCAGGACATCGGAAGGAATATCCTCAAATACAAGCTCCCCTTCCACAGAAAGCCTAGTAACTTCCAACAGTTGTGCCTTATTATCAGTCTGGGTACTATCACTCACCTCCATCCTTGCAGTCACCATGTCCAAGGGAACATCAGTACCTATCAGCAGCTATGGTTCATCTTCAGAAGTATTGCTACAGGATAGCTCCTTTTCTGAAACAGCTATCACACCAGTCCCATCTTAAGGCATTAGATCTGTCTAGGTCTCCCCCAGGCTACTGGACCTACATGCCTTTCTCCAAGCTTGACTGTGTGTCACTGCATGCACCAAGTTACTGCATCATCAAAGTCATTCCCTATCAAGACATCTACAGGAATATCCTCAAACACACCTGCTTGTTTGCTTCCTCTTCCACCCTCCCAGTCAAGACGAACCCTAACCAAAGGTAATTGGAATGGGGTCCCCTCCCAAAGCTCTGACTGGACTGTCCAGGCAAGTACTGCTCTTCTCTAACCTCTGCGGGCCTCACAGTGGTTATATCAGAAGCTGTGTCTCTCTTATCATTAACCTGTTTAAAATCTACTAAGATAGGATATTTTGGTGATACATTGGCACACCTATTGTTTCGAAACAACTTTTTGGCTCCCTAATCATTTGTTTCCCACCTTGCCTCGATGGAAATTTGACTGCTATGTGGCCACTCAGGTTACATTTGAAACATCTGATCCCTAACCACGTACTTGGACTATTAGTTTCCCCTGTAACTGGTGTACTCTGCTGGAGTTGTTTAGACTGCCCCCCATGGGTTCCCTTATGCCCATGTGCAGCATTAGGTATCCTTTTCTTATGCACTGGTGCTCTGCTTGCTAAGTAGATATCACCTTTTCTTCCCAACTCCTCCACAGAGTTGCACTCTCTGTCTGCTAACCAGATTCTCATGTCATCAGGCAAAGTACTGAGGGCTTGTTCCTTCACCAAAATGCGTGCCAGTCCCTCAAAAGTGGTGACCTGATACCCACTCACACATTTGTAAAAGTAAGTACTTAAATCAGCAATATAATAACACACACTTTCATCTGCCTTACATCCATGTTCACAAAACTTATTTTTCTGTAAGCTGCAGGTGTTAACTTAAAACAATCCAGAAGACAATTTTTAACTTTAACATAATTCAAACAATCTACATCAGACAATTTTGACATGGCCTGAACAGTTTTACCACAGAGTAAGGGAGTCAGGAGCCGAACCCAGAGCTCATGGTCAGCATCATACAGTCTACATGCCCTCTCAAATATATGGATAAAACTATCAAAGTCATCCCAATCCCTGTACTGAGGAGAAAGTTTACTGACCTCTGCAGCTTCTGGGTTCTGGTAATTCCCTTCCCCATTACCTCCATGACCCTGTAGAAGGGTAAGAAGCTCCACTTCATGCCAGTGCTATATCTAATTTTCCTCAGCTTCTAAATATTTGGCCTCCAGTTCATATTGACCCTGCTTTTTGTCAGCCTCCAGCTCATATTGATGCTGCTTCTCCCTTTCCTCAGCGTCCCATCATTGGACTTCCAGGCACAGTCTCTCTTCAGTCTCCAGTCCTTTAGCTTCCAGGTGCAGTCTCTCTTCAGTCTCCAGTCATTTGGCCTCCAGTTCATATTGACGCTGCTTCTACAGATCCTCCAGGTACAGTCTCTCTAACTCCAGAAGGATTTTCAGATCATTCAAAGAAAAGGTGGGCTGTCGTGTCTTGGCAGGCTGCCTATCCCCAACATCAAACTGGATATCCTCCAAACAGCTGATCTGAGCTAAAGCTGCAACTAAGGCTTAAATCATTGCTTCCTTAGTCAGTTTGGCATGCAAAAGTCCTCTGGCTTCACACTCTTTGGCCAAGTGGTTCTGTGTCAGCTTAACATAGTCTTCTGCTGACGTCTTTGCCTGCTGTCCCTGACTAACTAACTAAAAATAAATAAAACTGTGGTGAACTGAGATTCTGTATGTTTACTTTGTGGCTGTTGAGAGCGCACACCTTAATGACAACTAACCACAGGCTACTGAAGTTCAATTGAAAATCCCATGCCACTGCCACCAAATAATCTGACATCCAGGCAATATCCTGACTGAATGCCAGAAATAATGTGATGCCCCCTACTATACTGGGTCAGTAGCTAAGGAGCTTCAGTCCACACAAATAACTCAAATGTGAGACTGTCACTTAAACAAGAGTAATATTTTGAAATTTACCCTAAGACCACAATAGGAACACACTCTATAACCTGAGAATGGGCTGTATTCTTCTGTCCACAACAAATATAATGCCTTATTACACACATCAGAGTAATGTGTCCCAGTTTAAGACCTCCAATATACTCACACTTTCTCACATATCCAAACATTTCTGGGAAAGCCTGACACAGATATCCACCTGTGCCTTTCCCCAAAATAATACAGTAATATCTTGCCATCAATCAGAGAGAGTCTACATGCCCTTTTAATGGGGTATTCAATTATGAAAATTTAATATTAAAACAAATCATAGCAAATGACCTAAAGCAGTCAGGCTTTCAGAGTGGTCTGGGTAGTTATCAAAGCAGATTTACGCACTCTCAAATCACTAAAAAAAACACTGATTGACCAGCCACAATGTAAGTTAATAAAATATTTAATAATAAGTAAAATGATTAAAAATATTAAACAGTAATTTCCAATAAGCAAACTGAACTCAGTCACCGGGAAAATGAAATCAATACTGAAGAATAGAAATCCAACATTTAAGAAAACTCTGATTAGTTATATTAGATATAATTTTCCTATCTGACTAAAGAACACTGTCCCTGATCTAAACTAAATTATTACAACAAAGGCAGGCTTACAGTTCTTGGTGAGTCTTTTTGGGTATCCACTGCACAGTACAACTGTGAACAACTGACAACTGTAACTGGCTGTTAACTGGCTGTTAACTGACAAGAACTGTTTTCAACAGGCTCTTTTATAGACTAGCTTAACTGTCACAACTGTTCCAGTTCTGATTTTCACTTCATATTTTGAAAATCAGCCAACAGTTGTTTACTAAAGTTCCTTCCTGTCTTTCAGCCTCTGACAGTAACACATAGCAACTGTCAACATTCTGGTGATATCATCTCAGATCAGCTGATTCTGAGACAGTCTGCATTTACAATCTTCTTCACAAATATGCACTGTTAGAAATGTAATGGAACACTTTTCAAGTCTTTGAAACATTCTGAACAAACAGATTATAAACGAAGAAAACAAAAACTGTGCAAAGTCGAAAACACAGTCAGATCCTACATTCCTGATTTATTGTTTTTTTATTTAAATGTGGTAAGTGCTTTCACTAGTATTATGCTCACTTAATCACACCATAAAATAACATAAAAATGCCAAATGCATTTAAAAGCTCATCATCCAATCAAAAACAAGCTCTCCTCATTTCAATAGCTATTCCTTAAAGTGGCTTCATAAAACTTAACACCATTCATAAAATTGCAGACATATCTAATCCAAATGAAGCCTATAAAAACACAACCATTATGACTTCAAAAACCTAAGCAACATAATATTTAATGTATACATAACCTTACTAAATGCATATAATATAATGTATAATAAAATATGCATCATATGCATATGTCTGACAAAAAACTGACATACAGACATGGAAAAAAGCTAGAATACCTAATCAAATCTAATATAAATAGTATTAAAAAATAAAAATAAAAATATAAGAACTATATATGCATGCATACTAAAGTACATATGCATATGACAACCTCATTTAAACAAAGGTCTAATTTTTAATATAGGTTTTAATGGTACATGCCTATTTAAACCCATTGTACAGTCTGCCCTTAGCCTGACTATCCATTTTGTTTCATTAGGTGGTGGTGCTGCGGTAGCATTGTCACCTCACAGTAAGACGTTGTCTTGTTCGATTCTCAGCTAAAGCGTCCTCTCTGTGTGGAGACATGCGTGAATGGGCATACCTTCGTTGAAGGTTGTGCGTCAGGGCCGGCAACTCAGCACATAAAAATTTACTGCCAATCATTAGCGGACCGGAATTCTGCTGTGGCGACCCCTAACAGGGAAAAGCCGAAAGACACAACAACAACAACAACAACAACCCTCAGTATAATTATGCAAGTCTCCTTTGCATTCACTTATTCTTATTTGTTCAATAACCATAAAATTAAACTGATGTTCATTACTATTGCTAATGACGTTTTGGTAATGCATTATTAATGTTCTGAATATTAATATTATACATATGCCCTCTTATACGATCCTTTAATTGTCTATTAGTCTTTCCAACATAGAAAAAAAATGGCAGACTATGCGTTGGGCCAAATAGACAATGCTTATAATGTTACAATTTGTATTAACATGAAACACAAACTTCCTCTGTGTAACAGGGTGAATAAATCTACCACTACTATCAATATACTGACAATAGTTGCATGCTGCACAAGGTTTTGTATATCCAGGTTCCTTAAACCATTATTAACATATTGGGTATCCCTATAACCACATAATCTTTTAACAGACTTTTTGTTTTTATATCTAAAACTGGGTCAGTCCTCAACTCTATTTCTTATCTTTGCATCTGTAGTTAATACACTCCAGTGTATATAAATTATTTTCCTAATATATTTATTATCATTACTATAAAACATGGAGTATCTCTTGCCATCTACTTAGATTTTTCTACTGACTGTTGTTCATTACTCCTAGAAAAATATGGGCAAACAGTGCCACTCCTTTGCAGACATATATTTTCACACATTGATTTAATATGTTGGGATGATATCCTCTTTTAATAAAATTAATCTTTAAATGCATCAACTCATCCTCAAAGCCTCTTTCAGTAATGTTAAGTCTGCAGGCTCTCATAACCTGCCCCTGAACAATATTAAGGAACACATAAGGGGGATGCATACTATTCCTGTGAAGCAATTTGTTACGATAACAAGATTTTCTATATATCCCCATAGTGATGACACCTGCCCCTTCATTCATAACTTTAGCATCTAGAAAGTCAATCATATTCTTATCCTTTTTAATATCAAACTTAAAAAATAAATCAATATTCTGCATATATCTACAAAAACATTCAAATTCATTATCTCCCCCAGTCCAGATGAAAACACATTGTCCACAAAACGAAGATAAAAAGGGATAAATCCCTTAAAGTTGTAATTATCCAGTATATGCCTACCTTCTCATACAGCAATAAAAATGTTGGTGTAGCTATTGGCACACTGTAAACTTGTGCCATCATATTATTGTAAGCAAGAGTATGCATTTAAAACCTATAACTTCTACCCATCACAGCTCTATCAGAACGTTTTTTTTTTTGCTAGGAGTGATATGACTCTCTTCAGGGTATAATTCTGGGAGTCTCTGTTAATCACCACATAAAACAAGCAGTAAAAAGCACCCACCAAAAGCTCTCTATAGAGTCAGACAATACTTTACAGATAATGCCAGAAAAGTATTGCTCAACCCCTTCTCATCTCTAGAGTACTTTGCTGCTTCGCTGTTGATTAACCTACAATCCACTCAATTCCCACTCTTGCAATAGTGCTATAATAAGGTGGCACAGTTGTCATCAGTCATCATCATTATAGTACACATCATTATCTGGCCTTAAAAAACTTCAGCACTAAGGCATTACCATACACTTTCCCAATTAGTCACTTCCCATGAACTCATTTATTATCCAGGCAAGTGCCCTAGTTTGAAACATATTCTCCAATTGTATATAACCCAAGTAGAGAACTGAGATACACTGAGAAAATGTTATTAACTGTTACAAAAACTAACAGCTCAGCTGATGACTCTCTGCACTCCTCTTTCTTGGCCAAAATTTGGAACTCCCTTCCTTGTTTAAACATAGCAATGACTTAGGCTAACAGTGAGAGTTAATTTATGTCACAATTTGTAAGTTGCTGAGTAATGTATCTACCTTGTTTATGCTGTTATGATGCCTATTTCTAACACTAAGTTACACAATTTTGTATTTGTTCTGATCACTGTACATTCTCTGAGTAGTGTTGGAATAAAACTGGTTGGACATGGCTTTGTATGTTAAGCAAAGGTTTTCTCTCAGGAGTCTGTATGATATGGAGAAAACAAGCAGTTCAAGTTTTAAAGACCCTTTGTTTTGTTAATAAAGATCATCTGCACTTTTTCATGCTGTTATATGGTTTGTTTTAGTCTACTGAAAGATCTACTGTATTGATTGTTGACCAAATCCATGAGATATACTGATAAGCAATGATGTCTCATGATCTGCCATGTATACCCTTAGATATCACCTTGCTACAAAGTAGTTCTGATTTTGATTGCATCTATACTGATTAAAAAATAACTTATTGTCCCTGATGACTCCATGTTGTTTGTGTGTTTTATTTAACTGTGATAGTCCAAATGAGCTTTGATAGCCCCTTTGCAGAGGAATCCTGGGGAGAAAAGTTCTGCACACAGAATTTGTAATATTATAGCAGATAAAAAGCAACATCCAGTAGAGACAATAACGATGAAATATTTAAACTAACTACAACATACTCAGCAATCTTTTTTGCAATGAACCCAGAGATAATAATGATACAGAAGCATGTACAGTAATGTTGTTGTTGTGTCTTTCGGCTTATCCCGGTTAGGGGTCGCCACAGTGGAACTCCGGTCTGCTAATGTTTTGGTAGTGGATGTTTACGTGCCGAGTTACCAGCCCTGATGCACAACCTTCAACGAAGGCACGCCCATTCACGCATGCCTCAACACAGAAGACGCTCTAACTGAGAATCAAACGTGACAACGTCTTGCTGTGAGGCGACAACGTTACCGCAGCACCACTACCGTGGTACATTTACTATTTATTTTATTTCGCTTTTATTTTCAGGGTTTGTCTGACAGGTTTAGTCAAAAACCCTTATCAGAGGAGACCCTGGGAGATAAGCTACAACATACTGCAAACATTTTTAAACAGACATTTATTTTTTTTCACTAAATATTTTTTTATTTTTAAAAATAAGATGTCTTAAGAAACATTACATGAAATATAGATAAATAACATATTTACAATTTTAAAACATTACCAACTTCAAACCATTATATAACTATTTACATTGGTGTCTATGCAAATAACATTGAAATTTTATATTATGTAAAGTCAGAAACATAAGATGATATATCTTCATCGATTTTTTCGAGTATTTCCAGTACTTTCATCCAAGAGTAATAGTATGAAGTAGGTCTGTTAGTTCTGTTCTTCACTGTTAATATTTCCATGTGACCAACTGTTGATGTTAAATTCTTAAACTCCTTGAATGTAGGAGAAGCCTCATTTTTCCAATGTATAGTTATGATTTTACGTGATATTGCCAATAGTGACCATAGGATTTTAGTGTCTTTTTTGGTACACAGTTTGGAATAGGAGAATTGAATAAAATTATAGACTTTGTTAATTGAAAATTATCATTATAAACAGTCTGAAAAAAATAGTTCCAATAGACTTCCAGTACAAATTGAGACATATACATTCATAAAAACATGCTGCCAATCTGCTTTTATCTTGATTTGGCATCTCCAACATTGATCTTCACTAGTAAACATTTTGGCTAGCCTATGTGGTGTATAGAAACTTCTGTGTAAATATCTCCAAGTGAATAATTGCCAGTATTTTGATAATGTAGAAAATTTGGAAGATTTTAGAATATTTCATGCTAAGTTGTCTATCTCGCCTTCATTCTTGCTGGTTGGGTTTGGAGCCGATCCTCGGCTCTGACTCGGCCATCTTCAAAAGCTCGAGAGCTGCTTACTGGCTCGAGGCCCCCCTATATCCCATGATGCCTGGCACTAGATACCCAGATCTCGTTTGCCGCTTCTGCTGCGAGGTTGTTCTACTGGCTCAGGTCATATAAAACTTTATTATTGTATTTTTCTTGTCACAAATCTGTTAGTTTTTAGTGTAGAATTAGTCGTTAGATAAAACTGTAGTTTAAGCTGGAGAGGCCACAAAAGTTCCTCACCAAAAGGATAAAGGGTCTCAAACATCTGTCCCATGTCAAACCCAGATTTGATGAATATGCTTCACCTCAAAAGGAGGGATAGATTCATCACCCAAAGACTCCCTATGCTGTGTTGTTCAAGAGAAATCTTGACCAATGGATGGGCGAGATATACCAGGATTACCCTCTGTGTGCCCTGCTCAACAGAGGCACAGCAAAAAAAATAATGGTATAGTTCCCCATATTAAAAGGGGTGGGCCCCACAAACTATGGAGCTAGGCTTGTAATGCCCTCGGGCAGATGTAGTTAGTTTTCTCTAAATCCTGATGACTTATCCTCAAGAAACTCATTTAAGTTAGAGAGTTTCTCCTTCCCCCTTCTCTCCCTTTCCTTACCTCAGAAAGATTTTTCCGTTTAAGTTAGAGGATAACCCTTTCTCTCTATCTCCTTAAAAAAAAAAAAAAAAAAAAATATCACTATTAGTGCTTAGTGTGAGTTATCTATAGTGTTTGCAGTGCTGCTTATAGTTTTTGGTTGTGGTAGTAGCTGTAGTCTACAATTTTTAGTGGTTAGTACTTTAACCTTTCATGTGTCTTTTCTTGTCCTTGGTTTTCCTCAGGATGTCCAAGGATCCTAAGCTGTCCGGATTCAAGAAGTGTGACTCATGCTGTCAGAAGATGTCTCTGACAGATGGTCACACTTCTTGTGTTTATTGTCTGGGGGCCGTGCACCTGCAGGACTCTTGCTCGATTTGCCGTGCTTTCAGTCCAAGAGTCCTGCAGGAGTGCAAAAACAAATTGATCCTGAGGGGTTTGCTTAAGCCCCGAGATTCACCGGCGAAGGCTCAGCCCGTGAAATCTTCCAGGCCACGTAAACCTTCGGCTCTCAGTTCGGAGCCATCATTGGGTGAAGCCATACCATCTATCTCGGCTCCAGCTGGAACCGATGTTCCTCCCTCCCAGTCGGCTCCAACATGTTCTTTGGAGCCGTCTCAGAGTCGAAAAAGGTCCAGGTCTCCTTCTCTGGAGTTGATACGTTCGGCTCCGAAATCGCCTCTGCTCCAGTCGGAGCGTAGTCATCGCTCATCCCACTCTTCTCGGTCCTCAAGACTTTCAGACCATGACTTGGAAAGAGTGGTCAGTAGGCTGCTAAAATCGCAGGCCCTAGCCAAAATGTTGTCCAGCCCCCCTCATCAGGTGTCGGCTCCGTCCACGTCTGTAGATATTCCTCCTCCGACTCATCCTATGAACTCGGAGCCAGAGTTCATTGGGGTTCGAGTCATGGAACCTTCGGCTCCCATACCTTCTCCTTCAGTTCCATCGTCAGCTCCAATCCCTTCCATAGTACCGTCCCTGGAGGAATCTGGGTGCCGAGACTCCCTCGTCGGCTCCGAAGGGGCAAGTGGCATCGGACCCTTGTCTGACCCTGCTCTCCCCCTCGGGGCTTCGGCTCAGGTGAGCTCAGCTCCCACATTTGCCTCGGAGCCATCCCCCTCGGTGCGGAGAGGGGTTCTGGTTTCTTCAGAACCGGAGCCCTCTCTACGTCCGGGAAGGGACGCCTTCAAGGTGATGAGGAGTGTACTGGCCCACGAGTCAATCCCACGATCGACCCCATCGGCTGCTCCCCCTAGGGTGCCTGTGTCAGCCTCTGCCCCTCTTCCCGACCCCAAGTGTGGGGATCCAGTGCTCCAGGACACCCCTTTGGGTGTATCCTCCTCTTCTGAGGCCTCCCCTGATCATTCAGAGGAGCCACCTCGCAAGAGGAAGCATATTGACTCCCCCGAGTCCAGACACAGTGGAACCGACCCCTAGAAGACCTGTAAAATTCATTACTGCACCACAGGACAAACAGTTCTTGACCAAAAGTGTCCCCATTGATGCCATGGTGGTAGCGACGGCCACAAAGAAGGAGTTGGCAGAAACTTCTTCATCTGTCCATCCTCCTAACAAGGAGTCCAGGATGATGGACAGATACGGGAAGCAGATGTTCTCTTCTGCGACCTTTTCCATGAGGTCCCTGAATTACCTGTGCCACTTTACCCGTCTTCAGAGTGATCTCCTGAAAGAGCTTGGAGATACCCTCCAAGATCCAACAGCTGAGGGGGCCCAGGCTAAGACAGCCTCCCAGCTGACAACTCTTAATTCAGTGGTAAACTCCTCCATGAGGCTCATTTCGTATGCAGCCGATGGTGCGAGTAGAGCCGCAGGCACAGGCGTTGCCCTAAGGAGGCACGCTTGGATGCGGCTATGTAACTTTGCGGAACCTTTCAGAGCGTCTTTCACCAACATTCCTTTTGATGGTTCCTCTCTCTTTGGATCACAGGTGAAGGATACTCTTACCAGGTGTGAGCAGGAAGGCAAGACTCTCTCTGCCGTAGGAGTCTGTTCTTCCACTCCTTCCAGACCATATCCCAAGGGTCAAAAGAGTAGAAAGATGTGGTTCCGGAAATCCCAGGGGGCCTTGCTGGACACACGTGGTGAGTTCCCATCCAGGGGCAGAGGAGGGAACTATAATAGACGCCACCCTCGTGGTAGAGGGAGTCCGCAAAATCAGGGCAGCAGAGAATCCTTCTCTGAGAAGCCCTTCCAGCATCCCTGAAGGGTTGCCCGGCTGCCCACCTCTGGAGGCAGTCGGGGGAAGATTATCGCTGTACCCAAGAGCCTGGCAAGACATAACACAAGACAAATGGGTACAATCCGTTATATCCGGAGGCTATCGAATTCCCTTTGTTCGCACCCCCTTAAGGTCAAACAAGTCCCTTCCAGACGTTCCACCCAATCTAAGGGACCAAGCAGTTCAAGAAGTCTCAAAACTGCTAAGAAAAAGGGCCATTCAGCAAGTCCCAGCAGACCAACAAGGATCCGGAATTTACTCAAGGTTCTTTTTGGTACCAAAAAAGACAGGGGACTGGAGACCCATTCTGAATCTCAGCAGACTGAACAGGTCTGTACAAAGAACAAAGTTCTGGATGGTCACGCTACAGTCCATTTTTCCCTTCCTGGGTCAGAACAATTGAATGTGCTCTATAGATCTTCAGGATGCATACTACCACATCAAAATGGACAGATGCTCCAGAAGATTCCTTCACTTCCGGCTGGGAGCCAGCCATTATCAGTTCAGAGCTCTGCCCTTTAGTCTCACCACAGCCCCCAGGGTGTTCACCGAATGTATGGCAGTAGTTACCGCTCACCTGAGATGGCAAGGATTCCAGGTGTTTCCATATCTAGATGACTGGCTCCTCACTGCTACCACCAGGCATCACCTTCTGCAAGCCAGAGACTGCACTATCGACACTTGCTCCAGGCTAGGTATCACAATAAATTTCGAAAAGTCTGCATTGTCATCCTGTCAATCTATCACCTTTACAGGCATAAATTTAAATACCAAAGACATGTCAGCGAGCCTCCCACCAGACATGGTATTAGTGAGTCGCCAGCATGTGAAGATATTATCGGCATGCAAAAGAATTCAAGCCAGATTTGTCCTTCAAACTCTGGGTCTCATGGCAGCAGCGATCATACTTGTCCCTCTAGCTCGTTTTCACATGAGGATTCTCCAGTGGCTTCTTTTCATCCAATGGTCCTTCCAGCAGCTTCCCATGTCTTACATGATTATGATCACACAAGCATGCAAGAAGCACCTTGCGTGGTGGATGGTCTCCACATCAGTGTCCCACAGCAGACCATTTGTACTCCCCCCTCCAGTTGCTACGGTGACCACAGATGCCTCCCTGATTGGGTCGGGGGGCATTATCAGGGCAGAACAGTCCAAGGCACCTGGCAACCTCACGAGTACCATCTGCACATAAATGTCTTGGAGATGAGGGCCGTGCTCTTAGCGTTGCAGGCTCTTCAGGACTGTCTTCCTACCGGGACCATTGCAATTCAAACGGACAATATGTCTGTAGTGTAGTACATCAACAAGCAAGGCGGAACCAGGTCCTACCCCCTATGTTGAGAAGCACTTAGACTCTGGCAGTGGGCGATCTCTTCCCAATGGTTTCTGATTGCAATGCACATCCCTGGGAGGTCCAACATCATAGCAGACAGGCTGAGCAGAGCAATTCTCATGCCTCATGAGTGGTCTCTGAACCAGGTAGTTGTGGACAAAATCTTCTGCAAATGGAGCCAACCTTGCTGCGGCCTTTTTGCAACTCCCTTCAACAGCAAGTGCAGCAATTTCTTCTCTCTCCTTCCACTTCCCGGGCATTCTCCCAGAGATGCTCTAACCCACGGTTGGCCTCTGGGGCTTCTTTATGCATTCCCTCATTTTCCCCTAATCCTGAAGCTAATTCAGAAAGCTACCGTATTGGGCTGCAAAATGATCCTCATTGCTCCTTACTGGCCTCAACAAATATGGTTCCCATTCCTGCATCGCCATCTTCTCGAGCAGCTTTGGACTCTGGACCTAGTTCCAGACCTCCTGATTCATCAATCGGGCAGGCTGCACCAATCCCTACGCTCTCTCTAACTCATGGCTTGGTTACTCCACTTCCAACTTTAGCCAGGCTTCCAGATATCTCCCCCTCTGTGCACAAAATCATTTTGTCATCACACAAGTCTACAACTAGGAAAAACTTACGCTAGTAAGTGGAAACGTTTTTCTTCCTGGGCAGAGGCTAAAAGTATAGACCCCTTTTCAGCCCCTGTACACCACATTTTGGAATTTCTTGCGGAACTCTTCCATGCTGGGTCCGCTTCCATTACAATTAGAGTTCAGTTAGCTGCAATTTCAAATTTTCACATTGGCCTGTTGGAAAACAATATCATGTCTCATAAGCTATGTAAAGCCTTTCTCAAAGGAACCACTCTGCCCAGGCCCCCAGTGAGAGATCCTTCACCACCGTGGGATCTAAATTTGATTTTAGCTTCTCTAATTTTGCCCCCTTTCGAACCTGCAGCTTCTTGTTCCTTGAAGTTCTTATCTTGGAAAACCCTTTTTCTGGTAGCTATTACTTCAGCCAGAAGAGTTTCGGAACTCCAGGCTCTTTCTATCTATTGGTGTATAATGTATGGTAATGAGTTTCTTTTTGTGAGAAATTACTTTTGATGGAGTCAAGGTTCATTCTAAATTAAAAACTATGTCCTAATGGAATGAATATGGGGGTGTGTAATATTTTTTCCATGTAATCTTTCCACACACATTCCCAATATTTTCCAATATTTAGGAAAAGGGAAATAGTATGTTGTATATTATTGTTCAAAAAAAAAAAAAAAAAATTAATTTGTTTGTATTTATTTGTGTATGTAAATGAAAAAAATGGGGATGGTATTCAATTCAATTAATTAAATTAAAATAAAAATGGGTGGAGTGTTATGTAAAATTAAATTGTATTCCAAGGTGAGGGAAGGCCGAGAATCAGAAAAAAAAAAAAACTGCCCAGCAGTTGGTGTTCTCCATTCGTATTTTGTATGCTTGATTGGTGAAGGAGTGGAGGAATAGTGTTCTTTCTATCCGTCCCCCATACCTCTTGTTCCACAATGACAGGGTTGCTCTTACGACTAATCCTTCCTTCCTTCCTTCCTTCCTAAGATCTCTTCAGAGAGTAACTTGAATCAGTCCATAGACCTTCCTGTGTTTTTTCCTAACCACTCCAACAGGGCAGAATATAAGTTGCATCAGTCAGATGTTCATAGGCAACTATGCTTTTATTTGCATAGAACTAAGGACATTAGAAAATCGGACCAACTTTTCCTGTCTTATGCAGTTGGTAAACAAGGTCTTCCAGTCTCCAAAGTAACCTTATCCAGGTGGTTGACTTCTATCATCACATTCATATATCAACTGAGAAATAAAGAATTGCCAGTTAAAGCAAAAGGTCACTCCACCAGAGCTTTAGCCACTTCGGTGGCCTTTCAGGCTAGGTTGCCCATGGAATTTATTTGTGCTGCGGCTACATGGGCCAACCCACATACTTTCATTTTGCATTACAGTTGGATTTGGTTTCCAGGAGCAGAGCTGATATTGGTTCCACTGTTCTGAAGAGTCTTTTCCGGTGAGCCACCCAGGACTTTAGGTGCTAGGGATGCTGTCCCAACCAGCAAGAATGAAGGCGAGATAGACAACTTAACATAAAGAAGTTATGTACCTACCATAACATTCCATGTTAGTTGTCTTCTTCTCGCCTTCTTTCTTGCATCCCACCCTCCATTCCCCCTATCCTAGTGGACCGAGAAGAGTTCCTCTTGGTTTTTCACTGGCTGAGTCTTCTCTGGCTATTCCTTCTGACTAGTAGTCTCTCCAGTAGGATTTATGCATTCTAGGATAGGATTCCTTTATTATTATGTCTGCAGTTAGACTTACCAAACTAGATCTGGGTATCTAGCGCCAGGCATCATGGGATATAGGGGGGCCTCGAGCCAGTAAGCAGCTCTCGAGATTTTGAAGATGGCCGAGTCAGAGCCGAGGATCAGCTCCAAACCCAACCAGCAAGAAAGAAGGTCAGAAGAAGACAACTAACATGGAACGTTATGGTAGGTACATAACTTCTTTTTTTTTCTTCTTCAATTGGAGGATGATTGTTTATTAAAGTAAAATAATCCCAGTATGATTTTTCATGATAATTTTTTGTTTTTTTAACAATTTTATAAATATTAGATAAGTAACCTGTACCCTGATAAGGTTGTTTTGTGATGACAATAAGGTATTCAATGAATGTGGGGGCCATATGTCTAACTGAACGTTGCATTTGTTCTACTTTATTTATAAGAAAATGTCTTAGATTTTAAACAGACATTTATTAACTGCATGAGTAGACATTAAGTAATATAGATTAAGAATTATGCATGCATTTGCTAATTAGATAACATTATTATAAAATAAAGATGACCATTATAGTATAAAGAATAGTTATATATTTAGCAGATGTTAAACACTGAGTATTTGAAGAGGTGTATTAATCAGTTTTGTTAATAGATAGATATTTTAATTAGTGCTTAGAAATTCAAAGAAATGGAAGTGAAGGAAGGAACTTCATTGGGCAAATTGTTACTGTTGTAGTTATGAGGTGGTGTATTAAACAGTTTCAGAGAAAATTATATATGGTAATTATAAGGTTTATGTTAGAAGTATAGTGGTAGGGTGGTGAGCAGTATCACATAAACTATGTACATGCTCAGAGATGCTAGCAAAACTATGGAGGTATTGGAGTAAACTGGTTGTATGGCACAGGATTCTGAGTGGAGAGTATTTTTTTAAGAAAATATTTATTAATTTAACATATTTACAGTATATACACAGACAGGAAGAAATTCAACATCACATATTGTTATACATTGCTAGGAATACATTAAATCATCAAAGTAATGTTATACAATTAACGCATTAAGAGTCTTAGTATTTCAAAAGCAACATTTCAAGGCTATCCCAACTGCTAAAAGTCTTAGCATGATTTATAGGTCATGTTCTGATCACTTCTATTTCAGTGTTACATAGTATTGCTGTTAAAGTTAAAAATTCTTTGAATGTAGGAACTGAATTAAATTTCCAGTTTTTATAACAACTTTTCTAGCTACTACCCGGAGACTCCAGAACAGTTTTTGTTGTTTGCTTTTACAGATAAATGAAATGGAACATTCATTAATATTATTGATCTAGTTAAAGAACAATTATAAGTCCATAGAGATACATTTTTTGATGAAATGTCAACCTGAAGATTACAGTGACATTTATTTTGGAGATATTTAGGGGAGGATATCCATTGATTTGATAGGTGAAATTTTAGCTGTGTTTTAAATAAGTTTACATTCTGAATGGATTTCAGAAATAGCAGGATGTGGTTCTATAAAATTTAGCCGCACCATTTTAATATTGAGAGTCACATGCATAATTAGAAGATTTATAGTGATCAATGATTTTTCTATTGAGCATAAAATTATATTGGGGGAATAAAGCTGTTTAGGGCTGGCAACATTTTGGTTTATAGAGAAGTCTGTGTATTGTAGTTAACAGAGAAAGAGCTAGATGATATGGTACAGCTGTTCAGTATTATTGTCTGAGTGCTAGACAGTAGTGTTGTGCTTTGTTGTTATAGCTTACTGCATATTAGCTGTGAGACTTGAAGGTTAGTAAAGACTGGAGCAGCATAGAGGGGAGTTGCTAGTAAGAAAATAGAGACTATATGCTTTTTGGCCATGTTAGTGAAGTAGGATTTTACTCTATAATGTGCCTCGTTGTTGATATATTTTTTAATCATGTGTGATATATGATGATCAAATTTCAACTGGTCATTTATAATGACAACCAGTAATTGTGTGTGATTTACTTGTTCTGTTGTGGTGTTGCTGGCAGAGACAATAGTGAATATTGTTGTTTTGGTAGATATGTTATTTGGGGTAATGAGAAGCAAACTGTTTTTTTTAGGGTTTAGAAGTAGTTGCCAATTATTTAGTCATGTTTTAGTCAATAAGGAGGATTGCTGTATAAGGTTTTGGAGTTTTAAGTTTTGGCAGAGCAGATTAGGGTCAAGTTATCAGTTTATTGAACTAAGGTAGCATTTTTGTGGCAGTGTTGTTTGGAGACAAGGCTGTAGTTTCTTTTCCCACAACAGGTAGCTGAATTCATTTTCCAATGCTGATAGTGCAGTGCAATATAATAGGGGTGCTATACTTCTAAGTGTGCTGTCTTTCAGATGAGATGTTAAGCCAAGGCCCCATCCAGGCTCCCTATTGAAATGTTGGCACTCAAAATGCTGAGTGCCAAAAGGCTGGAAAGAAAAGACCAAAAACAGAGGAAAAGAGAGAATCTCAAAAATCACTCTTTCTCCTTTAAACTTCATTTTACACACCTGTGGAACTGATTTATATATATATATATATATATATATATATATATATATATATATATATATATATATATATATACGGGTCTACTTCGTAAGATCGACAGACCATTTGATCAACATTAATTTGGTTGACAGCTCATTTGGTCAACAACCAGTATTCAAGGCAAAAACCAGGGAATTGCCCCCCTCCCCAATGGTGTGCGACCCTGGAGTTGATATATATATATATATATATATATATATATATATATATATATATATATATATATACATAGTTAGGGGGGTGTGGGGGGCACAAAAACATGAAAATACAACAAAAACTACACATTTTAACCCCCCCCCCAACTATATTTATCAACTCCAGGGTCACACAACATTGGGGAGGGGGGGCAAATCCCTGTTAAGTGCCTTGAATACTGTTTGTCAACCAAATGAGCTGTCGACCAAATGAATGTCGATCAAATGGTCTGTCGATCTTATGAAGTAGACCTATACATACATATATATATATATATATATATATATATATATATATATATATATATATATATATATATATATATATATATATATATTTATACATGTATAAAAATAAAGATATACCAACTCTGAGATTGCTATACCTTGGAGAAGAGAGAATATTCCAAGAATTGGCATCTCAGACTTAGTATATGCAAGGCCATTCTTTTGGACATTCAGTCTCCATATTTTGGGACTCAATGTAGCAGGTCCCAACATTTCAAATGGTTATCCCTCTTAATTTCTCCATATGTTTTGGGTTTCTAATAACATGATTGGAATGGATCCCATTCCTAAGTCAAAGTACGATTAAAGTCTAGGAAATTAGTATTGTTTCAGTCTTTGATGTCAGCCAAAAGTGCTCTTCACAACACCCACAAAGTGCCCAATAATGACTCCTTCTGCAATTCATATAGGGTTACATGTATTGGTAACATATCTAAGTTTGATTATATATTCTTTTTTGTAAGACCTGTTGCTCCTACTACTATTGGAAATGTCTGGGTATATTTCTTCCACATTGTTCTCATTTCTGCCTGCAGATCCTGTTATTTTATAACTTTGTGTCTCTCCGTACACAAGACACTGTAGTCACTGGGTGTAGCAATTTCAATGATCAATGCTACTTTTGTCTTCTTTTCATGGACCACTGTATCTGGTTTTCTAGCATCTGTCTTTTGAACTGTTGGTAATGTATTATCCCATGTGATGTAAACCATCATTTTCTGTGATGCTTTGTTGCTTATGTTTCCAGTGTTTTTCAACCATTTCAATACCATAATGTTTGCACAATCTCCCATGCAACTGTCTTGTCACATTATTATGCCTTTCAGTATACAGTCCTTCTGCTATTAGTATGTCATAACCAGCAGTGCGGTGTGCGACTGTTTCCAATTCGGTTTTACAAAACCTACATCTGTCTGTTTCTCCAACATTGTCGATGGACTTTGTAAACCAGTATATACACAGCCCACTATCTTGGACCTCCAATATTAACCTTTCATCTCTTGGTTTGAATTCACCTCTCTTTAACAATTCCTGCATTCATTCCTGATCGACATGAGGTTATTCCAGAAGTCAAGCTCAACAGGGTCTTCTTACCCTGTTGATTCTGCCAAGCCCATTCCCTTGGCTGTGGTTTTGCTAGATAGTAGGTAGGGACAGCGAGAATCTTGTTCATCCATTTATTTGCATCACTAATTACATGATGAAGCATTTGGATACTTTAAGAGAGTCATATTTACTCCCGCCGTTTACCTGCGCATCTTTGAATTTCTTCACTTTGACATCCATAGCCCTGGGCAGTAATCACATCATATCAACACCGGTCTCGGGCTTTTGTGATGTTTTGTTTTAATTAAACAGTCAGATAACCCCAGTCTGCACCAGTTTTAAGTCAGCTGCAGGCTGCAGGATGATGCAGGACACCAGTTGGGACTGGCACCTGCCACAGCCAGGGTGATCCACAGGAAGGGCCCAACACACATACAGAGTTGCTGCTGCCATCAGCCCAGCCCCTACCAGGGGGACATGGTGATGGGCCGATGCCTTGTCCGGCCATGGCAGATGCCCAGCCCTGCTTCACACCCAAGCCTGACCAACCCACCCCTTAGAGCCAATCCTTATCCCAAAGTTATGGATCTGGATTGCCTCTTCTCTGCCTGACTTGGTGGTAGCTCAGGTTGATGTCAAAGATCTTGTGGCACTTATCAAAAATAGGAGGGGCTTTATTTTCTATACACATTTTAAAATTCACAATTCAAATAGTTAATGCAATTTTCAAAAAATGCACTAAGGTATTAATAATGTAGAAATTAATAATACAGAGATAACATCAATATCATCTTACTTATCACATCATCTTATTTATGACATCTACTTCCTCATCCTTTATACCACAGACATTTTTTATCTTGTTTATAACAAACCATGCACCCCAAATGTGATTAAACAGTAATTCTATATACTTCATATTCCAAACTATCTAAATAACACTTGCAATCAATCTACCTTATTTCCATTTCCCTCACCAAGATTTTCATAAACTCCATATACAACCATATTTCTTCTCTAAATTTACCATAACACAAAAACATTTTTTTATCAACACACATTCAATAATAAAGTATTGCATTGTTTTTTCCACATCACATACCCTACATAAACTATTTTGTTTATATTTCATTTCCACAGTAACTGTCAGTTTTTTAACATACATCTCCATAATAATTCAACTCAAAACTATTCTTAAATCTTTCTTGTCTACATTTAATAGCCTTTCTACTCTCCTTATTTTCTGAAGCCTTAACATAATCTTCTTTATTTATTTTAGGAAATATCCAGTGAATTTGTAAAGAAACCAAAAAAAAAAAAAACAAACAAAAAAAACCAGGATTCTTAAGTCCTAACCAACGTTTCTTTACAACATAATATACCACACCTCTCTTAACTAGATTTAATATTGATCTTCCCAAAAGGAAAATAACCTCTAACAATTATTTTTCCATTTTTTAAACAAATAAATCCAGCAAAATATGCCAATTTCCCTAAACAATAAGAATGTATTAGATAAACTTTCTTACCATATGATGAATCAAAAGCTCTACACATATTTACTATGATCTGATGTTGTCCTTTTCATTCTTCCTCAAAGAATGGGGTTATGGATCTAATCCTCGGATCTGAATTGGCTGCATACTTCAGACTTTGGATCCAACTCTTGAGCTCCTCCCTCTACCCATAATGCCCTAGTCCATTCCCAATACCTCAGATCTCGTTTGTCGTCTTTATCCTCACATGTAGGGTCCTTCTTACGAGTGCTTACTGCCGAGTTTTCTGATAATTTTTCATAAGTAAAATTTTCTCTTTACCCTAATCTTAAATCTTATTTAGCTTTCACCTCCCTATTAGTTTCTGGTTGTATTTTGAGTAGCATAAATACTATTTTTCTATACTATTTTCTTCTCTTTACAATAGCTGGTAATTTTTATTTTCTATAACCTCAAAAATTTACTCTTTCATATATATTGTTCATTTTGCTGTCTCCATTCTTAAACTGTCATGGCTGACAAGCTGACAGGAATCAAAAAATGCACTTCTTGTGGGCAAAAACCCCCTAACTCAGATGTCCACAGGGAGTGCTTATATTGTCTCAGAACAGCCCATCTGGAGACTAATTGCAGCATTGGTGCTGCATTCAACTCTAGGGCATTAGCTGAAAGATGCAGCAAACTTATTTTGAAGGGTCTTCTTCCTTTTTCATCAGCATCTTCTTCAAGGGCTCAAACCCTCAGTAAAACCTCTAAATCTGGTCCTTTAGAGTATAGAAAGTGCTGTCTGCCAAAGTCCCCTAAGACGTTTTCTGAACCGCCTCCGAAAATTTCAAAATCATCAGATCTGGCATCTTCTAACCCTGAAGGTTTTGCACTACAAATCTGGAATCTTCGGATCCTAAAGTTTCAGCTCCAATCATTATTTCATCAAATCCATCCCACAGCTCAGGTTATGGATTCCAAGTCATCAGATTGGAAACCTGGTACATCACATACTCCAAGAGCTCACACTCCAGAGTTTATTTTGGATGCGGTTTCCCGTACTCTACATTTTCCATTCTTGCAAACTCCCAAAAAGAATTCCAGATGCCAGGCTACCACATCCTCCATTTTCTCCAGAAATCTTTCAGATGCAGATGTGGATAGGATTAGGTAAAAGTTCCTCAGAGCTCAGATCCATATGGGGGACATTTTGGCTCCAACTCCTATTGGATCCGTGGGTCTTCCTACCACTACTGACAAAGTACTATCTCCTTCTCCAAACTGTCCTTTGGTTTTGGAGCCACAGGATCCAAAATCTCCTTAAGGTCTGGCATCAGACCTGAAGAGAATCACATCCTCAACTCTGACAGCATCCCTGACCAGTTCCACACCTATACAGTCAGATAAGAATGTAAGCACTGGCATCAGATCCATGGTGCTGGTGTCTACTCATGTAATCAGATACATCTCTGTCCCTCACAGCTTTAGTGCTGGATAGCTCAGGTCCTGTTCCATCCTCCAGGCAGGGATCCGGTCGGAGTTGTGATCTACTTGTACTGGAAGTCTTGGCTCTGGTGCGGGTGACCATGGCTTCTTTGGGTCCATCTGCCTTCAAGGTTATGGAAAGGGCTTTTTCTCTTTCTACAGATCTGGTGTCTCATCCCTCATAACCACTTCCTATTCCCTCTTTGGTTTTGAGCTCTGAGTCCATCAGGCCTATTCGACAGGAGTAGCCAGTTCCAGTTAACTTCCAGTCAGTCCCCATAGATGAACTCTCCCTGTCTTTTGATACCTCCCCTGAACACTCCCCAGAGGGGATCCATCAGAAAAGGATGTACAAGAGGATGCACATAGATTCCACACTGGAATCTCTCACTGACTGATTTCGAGGAAGGAAAATGGTCCCCCAGATCACCACCTGATGATGTCTTCTTTGGAGGCATATTAGAGATCCTTAGGCAGAATGGTCATTTGTCTTCCAATAATTCTTATCCAGTGGAATCAGTATTTTTGGAAGCTTTTGGTTCTGGCCCATCTATGTCTTGGGTTATCTCACCAGTGGATGAACTCATTGATTTTGGGGCATGGAAGGAGCTGGATTCCATTGAGCCTATATTGAGACGACCTGACAAATTCCTAGCTACCCCTAATGATAGACCCCACTGTAACAAAGGAGTCCCAGTAGATGCTATGATGGTGGTGGCGGCAATTATAACAGAGCTAGCAGAACAGAACTTGTCTGTCTACTTGCCACACAGAGAGTCTAGCATGCTGGACAAATTCAGAAAGTGAGTCTTTTCCTCTGGGACATTCGCCTTGAGGTCACTTAACTGCTTGTCATATTTTACAAGACTCCAGAGAGATTTGACCAAAGATTTGTCAAATGTCTGCAGAAGATTTCAAAAGATCATCCTAGATCATCTTCTCAGCTGGCTATTCATTTGTCAATTTCCAATCTCCCCATGAGGTTGATATCTCCTGTGGATGAAGGTGCCTCATGGGCTTCTGGGTCATGCATTGCCTTAAGGAGGCATGCATGGATGTGGCTATGTGACTTTGTGAAGCTTTTCAAGACGTCTTTCATCAGTGTTCCCTTTGATGGAACATCTTTATTTGGTCCATCTGGAAAGAAACACCCACAGTGAACAAGAAGGAAAGACTCTGTCTGCCATGGGAATCAAGTTTTCTACACATCAATGAACCTTTTCTGTAAATCAGAGATGCAGTAAGAAAATGTGGTTTCACAAATTTTAGGGACCTTTCCAAGATCCACATGGGAACAACTTCTTCAGAGGCAGACGTGGCAGTTACAATGGTAGACATCACCCCAGAGGCAGAGGAGGCCTATAAAATCAGGGTTTCCATGATTCTTCTATGGAAAGACCCTTTTAGCACTCCTGAAGTGCTGCCTGACTGCACACCTCTGAAGGCAGCTGGGAAGTGATTGTCCTTGCACCCAGATGCCTGGGCTACTATAACAAAAGATTCCTGGGTGATAAAAATAATTTCCATAGGTTACTTCATACCATTTTTCCAACCCCCAATCTGCAAAAGAAAAAAGCTTCCCAACTTTCCACCCAGTCAGAGAAAAGCAGCAGCCCAAGAAATTAAAAATTTACTAGACAAAAGAGTCATCCAAGAGGTCCCACCAAAACAAATAGGATTCAGAACTTACTCATGCTTCTTTTTAGTGCACACAAAGATAAGGGACCTCACTCTAATTCTGTATCTGAACAAACTGAATCACTACATAATAAAGCAAAGTTCTAAATGGTCATGGTTCAGTCCATTCTGCCATTTCTTCAAAAGGATGATTAGATGTGCTGTGTAGATCTTCAGGATGCATACTATCACATCAAAATAGACAGGCACTGCAGAAGACATTTGCATTCTCAGTTGGGAGCCGGTCATTACTGATTCAGAACCCTGCCCTTTGGACTCACCAAAGTCTCCAGGGCATTTACCAAATGTATGTCAGTGATGGCTGCAGACCTGATACTAAAAGGATTCTCAATGTTTCCATATCTGGACAACTGGCTCCTCACTGCAACTCCCATGCATCTCTTTTAACAATCCAAGGAATATTTGCTCCAGATTCACTAACCCCTGGGAATAATAATAAATTATGCCAAATAATACTTGACACCAGTTCAGAGCCTGGATTTAATGGTGCACATCTGAGCTCAACAAAGCAAATTGCATTATTACCAACTCATCACTTAAACACGCTCAGATCTCTGGTTCATCAAATTCTTTCCCACCCATCTCCTCCAGCTAGATTCCTTCTTCAAGCAGTAGGATCTATGGCAGCAACCATATTATTACTTTCCTAAGCACAGTACTATATGCATGTTCTTCAATGGACTCTAGCTGTTCAATGGTCTATTCTTCGACAACCCCCATCTTTTCCAGTCAAACTTACTCCAATTTGCAAACACCACATCCTGTGGTGGATCCAGTCAGGTGACATTTATCTGGACAAACCTGGCCACAAAGATTATGGATGCCTCCCAACTGAGATGGGGGGGCATTTCATGGGAAGGACGGTTCAAGACATGTGGTCCCCAAAGATACCAATTTGCATATAAATGTACTGGAGATGAGTGAAGTCCTATTAGCATTGCAGGCATTTCAAGATGCTCTTCCTGCAGTGACTATTGTGTTTCAGACAGACAACATGTCTGTTGTCTGGTACATCAACAAATAAGGGGGAACCCAATGTTACCCTCTTTTCAAAGAGGCTATGAGAGTCTGGTAATGGGTGATCTCCTCAAACTGCTTTCTAGTTGTAATGTTCATACCAGGAGGAACCAACATGTTAGCAGACAAATTAAGCAGATCCATTCTGAGGCCACACAAGTAGTCTCTCATACAATCTGTGGCAGAAGAGATTTTTCATCATTGGGGCCAACATTGCTGCAACCTCTTTGCTTCTCCCTTCAACAACAAGTGCAGCAGGTATTTTGCCGTGATCCCGCTCAGGGGGAGTCACTGAGAGATGGTCTAGTCTACGTTTAGCCATCTGGTCTCCTTTATTTTTATCCTCCACTTCCCTTGATTCCCAAATTTCTACAGAAAGCAATCCAGTTGAAGAGCTCAGTCATCCTCATTGCCAACCTATTGGCCTTGACAGGTGTGGTTCCCCTTCCTATGGTCTCATCTTCATTATCCTCCATGGATACTGGAATCCTTTCCAGATCTCTTCTCACACCCTTCAAGGATGAGGCATCCCAATATCCACCCCTCAAACTAACTGCATGTTTTTCACTTCCAGTAATGGTCAGACAGCCCAGGCTTTCTTCCCCAGTATGTATCATAATATTATCTTTGTAAAAAGATTCCACTAAGAAAGCTTACAAGAGTAAGTGGAAAACCTTTTCCCTTTAGGCATTGAAAAATAGTGTTGACCCTTTTTCTACCCTGGTTTCTGCTGTCCTTGAATTTTTGGGTCTATATTAGATATTCGAACACTTAAAAGTTTGAATCACTAAAGAACGAACTTTAGTTATGGAACGCTTAAGTGTTCGAATATACATAAAAAGAATATTTAAAAAAAAAAGAAAAAGTAAAGGGTTTAAGCAGGGGGGCAAGCCCCCCTGCACTACCCACATGGGGGGATGTGCCCCCCACACCCCCAGCTACTTAAATATACCAACTACGAGATCGCACTTCAGTGTGCTAAAATGCAGAAATGGAAAATTTCCCATTTCCTACACTGTAGCGCGATCTTGGAGTTGGTATATTTAAGTAGCAGGGGGTGTGGGGGGGTGCAGAGGGCTTTACCCCTCCTTAGACCCTTTAGTTTTTCTTTTATTTATTTATTTATTTTTTTAATTTTTATGTATATTTGAACATTTAAGCATTCGATCACCAAAGTTCATTCTTTAGTGATCCAAACTTTTAAATAATCGAATATCTAATATAGACCCGAATTTTTGACTGTTCTTTTAAACAAGGAACTAGCTTTTCTATGATTAAATTGCAACTGACTGACATTTCTAATTTTCATACAGCAGAACGAAAGTATTCTGTGGCCTCTTCCAATTTATGTAAAGCATTTCTTAAAGGCATTTTCTCCTCAGACCACCAATAAAGATCCTTCTCCTCCCTGGGATCTGACAGTCATGCTACAAGGCCTAACTCAAAAACCTTTAAACCTTAGCAAAAAATGACCTAAAATTTCTTTAATGGAAAACAGTCTTCTTAGTAGCTATTATTCCTGCATGATGAATTTCTGAACTCCAGGCTCTTTCATCAGACTCCCTACACTGTTTTCCATAAAGACAGGGGTTCTTTGTGAACTAACCCTTCATTTTTATCTAAATTAGCTTCTCAATCAAACATTAACCAATCCATTCATTCACCAGTCTACTTTCCATTTTTTTTAAATAAAAGAGAATACATGCTACATCTCCTAGATGTGCACAGACAGTCACATTTTGTCTACTCAGGACAAAACTAATCAGAAAAGCACATCAGCTAATTGTTTCCTTCTCACCAAAAAGACTGGGTTATCTAGTTTTAAAGTTACTCTAACCAAATGGATCACAGATTGCATTTTTTGGACCTATTCTCAGCAGGACATCTCCCTACCTAAACCATCCAAAGCTCACTGAACTAGCTTCATGCCTACGTTATCTGCCTTTTGGTGAAGAATATCTTATTGATGATATTTGTACAGCAGCCACATGGTTCAATGCATACTTCTGTTACTCATAACAAATTGGATCTAATATCCAGAAGTATAGTTGCCTTTGGCTCAGCAGTTCTCTGGAATATCCTTCCATGAGGGCCACCAAAGGTCATCATAGCTGGAATCCGTCCCATGTTTTGAGGAAGAATGAAAAGGACAACATCAGATTTATGTTATGTACTCACCATAACTAGACATCTGTGCTGTCCATTTTCATTCTTCCTCAGCTTCCTTCCCATCCATACTCCATCCTTAAATCTTCTGTAGAAACTTGTTGGATTGTTTATTAGAGCTTATAGTTCCAGGTTTTAACCCTGTTCTCTCAGCTATCCCTTTTCTGTCTTGTTATAGTGACTTTATGGCAACAATACTGAGGTACTGAGGCTAGACAAGGGCATTATGGGTAGAGGGAGGAGCTAGAGAGCTGGACACAAAGTTTAGAGTATGCAGTTGAGTCAGATTCGAGGATTGGATCTGAACCCATCTGTTGAGGAAGAATGAAAATGGACAACATAGATGCCTACTTATGGTGAGTTCATAATTTATAATTAAAGCACTATTTAAATAGCAGACTTTACTAGACAATTTAAGTGCAAGTGAAAATGGGTACTTTACTGCCTTTTTGATGAATTTTGAGTTTAAAAAGGCAGTAATCCTCTTTTCAGCATGAGTTTCAGCTCTCCATAACCTTTAGAAAAGGCACATTGTATCAGTCAATAACATAATAAAAAGTAGTATAACACAGAATATGTAAAAAGTAATCTAGATAAAACATGAGTATTATGGTTATATTTTGCATTAATGTTAAGTTGTCAATCTCGCCTTCATTCTTGCTTGATGGGTTCGGAGCCGATCCCTCGGCTCCGACTCGGCACTTGCTAAGCTCGAGAGTCACTTTTACCAGCTCGAGGCAGCCCCATATCCCATGATGCAAGGCGGTAAGTACTCAGATCTCGGCTTATGAGGTCCTCCTTTTACCAGCTCCTGGTAAGTGAATCACTTTATTGATATTTAAGCCCCTTTTTGTTAAAAAACCTTTTATTGTTAGTTATAAGTTAATAATTTAGATTTCCTGACAGAAAATCCCTGTCTCTTTTAAGTTTTTTAGTTCAAACTTTACCCATCCCATCCCCCCCCTGTTAGGGTGTGTGTGTGTTTGTTTTTAGGAATACCCTTTTGGTATTTTCTTTAATTTAAATTTTTTGACTGGTGTGTGGGTGTGATTTGTGAAGCACCATGTCAAAGGAGAGGGTCTCAGGTTTTAAGAAGTGTGACTCGTGCTGTCAGAAGATGTCTCTGACAGACGGTCACACTTCTTGCCTGTATTGCCTGGGGCCTCTTCACCTGCAGGACTCCTGTGCTATTTGTCATTCCTTCAGCCAGAGAGTCCTGCAGGAAAGACGCAACAAGCTGATACTTAGGGGTCTTCTTAAGCCGGAGGGCTCTCCGGCTAAGTCGGCAACATCAAAATCAGCTAAATCTTCCAAGGCCCAGGCTTCTGTGTCTAAGCCTGCGGCCGTTCGAGTCTACATCGGCTCGGCTGGAGCCGATTCTGTAATAGCCTTCGGCGATGGCTATCGGTGCCGAATCTGCATCGACCACTGTCGGCTCCGATCGGTTCCGACACCCATGTGGCACAGGCATCGGTGTCGGCTCCGATCGGCTCCGACACCGTTACTTTGGTGGCTGTATCGGCTCCGGCTGGAGCCGATACATTGAGGCTTCCTGTCGGCTCCAATAAGTCGGCTCCGACAGGATCTATAGTATCGGTTCCGATGGCTCATTCCAGGAAGAGGTCGAGGTCTCCTTCCTTGGAGCCGATACTTTCGGCTCCGGCTTCACCTCTTCTTTCGGAACGGAGCCATCGGAGCCGATCTTCAAGGTCATCCAGACTGTCAAATCATGACCTAGAGAGAGTGGTCAGTAGATTACTTAAGTCACAGGTACTGGCCCAAATGTTACATAGTCCGTCTCAACAGACGACTGTTGGTCCACAACCCCTTACAGTTCCTCCTTCAACTCTACCCCAGAGCTTGGAGTTGGAGTCTTCGGGAATGGTTACTGCTACGGCTGGAGGACGGATACCCCTTCTGTTCCTTCAGCCTCTACTCTTATCTCCTCTTGAGACCTTCCTTAGAGGGATTCGGTGGTCAGGCTTCCATGGTCTCCTCCGAGGGGTGAGTGGCATCGGACCCTTGTCCGAGCCCGCTCTTCCCCTTGGAGCCTCGGCCTTGGTGAGCTCGGCTCCGACATCTGCCTCGGAGACTTCCCTTCGGTGGTCCCTGGAGTTCCTAGCTCTTGAACGGGTTCTCTCGGACCTGCCTGGGAGGGAGCATTCGAGGTGATGAAGAGTGTGCTGGCCACTGGTATCAGTCAGCAGTCTGTTCCCGTAGCTCCTCCCTCTATAGTACCTGTTGACATCTCTGCCACTTCTCTTGCTACAGGACCCAGAGATCCTCCGCCTCAGGTTTCCCCATTGGGAATTTCCCCCTCTTCCGAGGATTCTCCTGATGTTTCGGGAGATCCTCCTAGGAAGAGGACTTGTAAGAGGAAACATGTAGACTCCCCCGAGTCTGTCACTTCGGATACTGACTTTGATGTGTCAGAGGGATCCCCTAGATCCCCCTCTGAGGATGTCTCCTTCTCAGACATCCTAGAACTCCTTAAACAGAGGGGAAACTGGCCCACCAATAATCCTTCAGAGGATGAGTCAGTGTACCTAGAGGCGTTTGGATCTCGGCCCTCCACCTCCTGGGTGTCTCCGCCTTTCGACCCCTTATGCAGGTTATTGCACGGCGTGGGCAGCTCCTGACTCTGTAGAGCCAGTCCCTAGGAGGCCTTCAAAATTTATCACTGCCCGTGTGACAAGCAATTCCTCACTAAGGGTGTCCCGCTGATGCCATGGTGGTGGCTGCGGCCACCAAAAGGAACTTGCAGATCCTTCCGTGCCCATCCATCCTCCTAATAAGGACTCTAGGACCATGGATTGCGGTAAGCAGATGTTTTCCTCAGCGACCTTTGCTATGCGTTCGCTGAATTACCTATGACACTTCACCAGACTCCAGAGGGATATCCTTAAGGAGCTGGGTGAAGTAGTTCAGGATCCTACAGCTGCAGGGGCTCAAGAAAAAATTGCTTCGCAGCTAGGAACCCTCAATTCCATTGCAAACTCCTCCATGCGGCTAATATCTTATGCTGCGGATGGAGCAGTAGAGCCAAGAGGTACAGGTGTGGCTCTCAGACGCCAAGCCTGGATGCGGCTATGTGATTTTGCAGATCCCTTTAAGGTGTCCTTCACAAATTCTCCCTTTGATGCGTCAGCTTTGTTTGGCCCTCAGGTGAAGGAAACCTTGACCAGGTGCGAACAGGACGGCAAGACTCTTTCTGCTGTTGGAGTCCGTTTTTCCACCCCTTCTAGACCTTATCCCAAAGGACAGAAGGGTGGGAAAATGTGGTTCCGTAAATCCCAAGGAGTCACGCCGGATTCACGTGGTCAGTTTACCCCTAGAGGCAGAGGGGGTAACAACAACAGACACCGCTCTAGAGGCAGAGGGGGTCCGAAAAACCAGGGAAACAGAGAGCCTCTCTCTGATAAGCCCTTTCAGCATCCCTGAGATGTTGCCCGGCTGTCCCTCCTTGGAGGCAGTCGGGGGAAGATTATCACTGTACCCAGAAGCCTGGCATTCCCTCACTCAAGACAAATGGGTACAGTCGATCATATCCAAGGGTTACATAATTCCTTTCGAGGAAAGTCCATTCCCCTCAAATTCCCTTCCAGATGTACCACCCGGTCTAAGGGAAATTGCAGAGTTAGAAGTCTCAAAACTACTGCAAAAAAGAGCCATTCAGCCAGTTACAAAAGACCATTCAGAGCCGGAATCTACTCAAGGTTCTTTTGGTCCCCAAAAGACGGGAGACTGGAGACCAATATTGGATCTCAGCAGACTCAACAAGTCTGTGAGGAAGACAAGATTCCGAATGGTCACTCTTCAGTCAATTCTGCCCTTCTTACAGAAGGACAACTGGATGTGCTCAATAGATCTTCAGGATGTGTACTATCACATCAAGATTCACAGACGCTCCAGGAGATTTCTCCGCTTTCGGCTGGGGTCCAGTCATTTCCAGTTCAGAGCCCTGCCCTTTGGTCGCACTACAGCCCCCAGAGTGTTCACCAAATGCATGGCAGTGGTCACGGCTCACCTGAGACGTCAAGGATTCCAGGTGTTTCCGTATCTTGACGACTGGCTCCTGTCAGCCACCACCAGGCATCAGCTTATACAAGCCAGGGATTATACAATAAATCTTTGTTCTCATTTGGGCATCTCGATCAACTTCGAAAAGTCATCCTTATCGCCCTGCCAGTCTATTACCTTCATAGGCGCAAACTTAAACACTGTTCGGATGTCAGCTACCCTTACAGATCAAAGAGTTTCAGACATTCAGACTCATGTCAGGATCATTCTGGCCAACAACAAAGTACAGGCCAGAATGGTTCTAAAGGTATTAGGCCTCATGGCTGTGGCCATTACTCTTCTTCCCCTGGCTCGATTCTACATGCGCCTTCTTCAGTGGATGCTGTTCACACAATGGTCATACCAACAACTCCCAATGCGTCACCAGATTCTGGTGACACAGACTTGCAAAGAGCATCTTGCTTGGTGGATCACATCTCCTCAGGTTCACCAAGGCAGGTACTTTGTACCCCCATCCCCGATAGCCACTGTCACCACGGATGCCTCCCTGATCGGGTGGGGGGGTCATTATCAGGGCAGGATGGTTCATGGGACGTGGCAGCCGTTCGAGTACCATCTGCACATAAATGTCCTGGAGATGAGAGCAGTGCTTTTAACGTTGCAAGCCCTCAACGACTTTCTTCTCGTAGGGACAATTGCAGTCCACACAGACAACATGTCTGTAGTTTGGTATATCAACAAACAGGGCGGAACCAAGTCCTACCCCTTGTGTCGAGAAGCGCTCAGACTATGGCAATGGGCGATCTCCTCTCATCGGTTTCTGGTAGCAACGCATATCCCTGGGAAAACCAACATTGTAGCGGACAGATTGAGCAGAGCTATTCTCATGCCTCACGAGTGGTCTCTCAAGCAATCTATAGCGGAAGAGATTTTTCTGGAATGGGGTCGTCCATGTTGCGATCTTTTGCTACTCCCAAAACAGCAAATGTCCAGACTTCTTCTGCCTCTTCCCTCTATCAGGCCATCCCCCCAGAGACGCTCTGACCCAGGATTGGCCCCAGGGACTTCTTTATGCCTTCCCTCCATTTCCTCTGATCCCTCAGGTTATCCAGAAAGCTACCGTTTTGAGGGCCAAATTGATTCTCATTGCCCCTTACTGGCCTCGACAAGTTTGGTTTCCGTTCCTCCATCATCACCTTTTGGTGCAGCCGTGGCATCTGGACCCAGTGCCAGATCTTCTGATTCACCAGTCGGGTCAGCTGCACCGGTCAATCCCTTCTCTCAACCTCACAGCTTGGTTGTTCCACTTCCTTCCTTAGCCAGGCTTCCTTTGATCTCTAACCCAGTTAGAGACATCATAGTAGCTTCGCTAAAATCCTCTACCAGGAGGATTTATACAAGCAAATGGAAACGTTTCTCTTTTTGGGCTAAGGCCAAGAATATTGATCCTTTTACTGCCCCTGTTCAGGCAGTCCTGGACTTCTTAGCAGAGATTTTTCATGCAGGCTCCTCTTCTTCCACAGTTAGAGTTCAATTGGCTGCTATTTCCAATTTTCATGTCGGGATAGCAGATCATAATATTATGTCCCATAGGCTCTGCAGGGCCTTCTTGAAAGGAATTTTCCTACTAAAGCCTCCAATCAGGAATCCTCCTCCTCAATGGGATCTAAATTTAGTGCTGACATCCTTGATTCTTCCCCTTCGAGCCAGCTGTTTCTTGTTCCTGAAATATCTTTCTTGGAAAACTTTATTCCTAGTGGCTATTACATCTGCCAGGAGGGTGTCTGAACTTCATGCTCTTGTTCGACCCCCTATTTGGTTTTTCACAAAGACAGAGTATCTTTGAGAACTAATCCAACCTTTTTGCCTAAGGTCACTTCAAAGAACAATTTGAATCAATCCATTGATCTCCTGTATTCTTCCTAACTATTCAGATAGAGCTGAACAAAAGCTACATTATCTTGATGTCCACCGTCAACTTAGATATTATTTGGCCAGAACAAAAAATTTAGAAAATCTGATCAACTTTTTGTTTCCTATGCGGATAATAAAAAAGGCCTTCCTGTTTCTAAAGTGACATTGTCCAGATGGCTTTCTTCGGTCATCTCTGAAATTTATCTGCTCAGGGGAAAACAGCTGTGCTCAAAACCTAAAGCACATTCAACTAGGAGCTTAGCTACTTCTACAGCTTTTCAAGCTAGACTTCCTTTAGACACTATTTGTGCAGCGGCCACTTGGGCCACTCCTCACACTTTTGTTTCCCATTACAAATTGGACTTGGCCTCCAGGGACAGAGCCAGTTTTGGCTCTACAGTCCTCAAGAGTTTGTTCCATTGAGCCACCCAGGATAGAGGTGCTAGGGACGCGGTCCCATCAAGCAAGAATGAAGGCGAGATTGACAACTTAACATTAAGAAGTTATGTACCTACCATAACGTTCCATGTTAGTTGTCTTCTCTGCTCTTCTTGCGACCCTCCCTCCTTCCCCCTGGCCTGGACAGACCTTGTTATAAGAAACTATTATGCTGAAGACCATTCAGACCTGGTCTTTCTTCCATCTGCAAGTTTTCTTTCTTCTTTTGGGAAGTATTTTATGCTTGGTGCTTTTGCCCTTTGTCATCAAACGAGATCTGGGTACTTACCGCCTTGCATCATGGGATATGGGGCTGCCTCGAGCTGGTAAAAGTGACTCTCGAGCTTAGCAAGTGCCGAGTCGGAGCCAAGGGATCGGCTCTGAACCCATCAAGCAAGAAAGAAGGCGAGAGAAGACAACTAACATGGAACATTATGGTAGGTACATAACTTCTTATTTTAGTACTTTTGTTTTTGAAACATTTTAAACTTGTGTGTCTGTGTGGGGTATCTGATAAACAGATTGGAAATTGGAGGAGTTATGCTATTTAAGTAGGCAAATTTTATGCTAATTAGCATCCAGAGGTATCCACATTTTAGGAACCTTGTACAAGTTTTTGATATATGCATGCTGAGAGGTATGCTTTTAAGCATGCTTTACTTGCAACATCTGTATACTTGACTATACACATTTTAAACTTGCTTAATTTGTGGCATCTGTGCTAGCAGTGTAATCTGTATCTAATTACTTTTTTTCTACTGTACTGTACTGTTTGTTTTAAGCTGCTTGAGTTGCACTGTTTTATTCCTGCTTTAACTGTTGTACCCTTCTCAGCAATGTGATCCTTATCTGCATTATTTCTTTTATCCACATTGGTATTCTCTGTTGTGTACACTGTATTGTATATTTGCATTAGTGTATAGTATAGTATTTTTTAAACCTCCTACACATTTGGCTTTCATGTCTACATCTGCATTGTGGTTCACGCAGGTATACTGTAGTGTTTTCTAAGTCTGTCTTACTTGTGGCATCCATTTCAGCATTGTGTTCCTAACTAAATGAATACACTGTATAATGTAACCTATGCCCATACTAGTAGTGGAATCCTTGCATACACTGTAGTCCTAAGCCACTCTTTTGTACTGCTTCCCTCATCTTTTTGTTTATTCCTGTTTAGCATGCTTTAGTCTTGTAAAAGCATAGTATATAACACACATCTTGTCCAACTGAGTACTCTAGGTATAATATACATCCTTTCCTCTGTTTATCTGTAGCCTCTATACCCTGGATCTCTGTCAACATGGAACTGCAGTCTGCCATTATTTCATCAGTAGCCAGTCTCCTAACATTCTCCTAGCCAGGAACTTGTGTGAGGTGTAAATACTACCTTTCAAGCAGTGTAGCAAATGCTTCATATTCACTGACAGACTCTTATTGCTTCCTAATAAACTCAATTTGTGAGTGGTGTAAATACTTATTGAAATTTAAATCTAACCTCTCACAATCCATGTTTTTTTTTTAGAAAACAGTATACCCATACCCTCTGCAATCCAGCATTAACACTAAGCTCACACATGTTGTACTAGAGAAAACCTTGCCTAATCCTCCTCGACAGTACACTAGTAGATCGTCAGCCCCATACCTAAACCTTATCCACTATATATGCACATACATGAACCTACAAACTTAGGTCATCAGAGAATGTTTCCACCTATTATAATGTCTCAGTCATTGGTCACCACATTGTTAGACATACAGATGTTCTTCTGACCTAGCAGAACTAGTGTAGAGTGACAATTGGCTGTCTTTCAAGTGTTATGTTGAGTGGTGTAAATAGGGTGCAACAGAATCCACCACTCAACTTATGCATACAACCTGGTCCTTGTCTATGTGAGAGTGAATGACCTTCAATGCTTTACTCAGGTACAGTTGATTAGATACATGCTAATCTCTCAATGAATGTGACCATGACTGGGAAGAAGCTAATCTTGACTAGAATTTACCTTCACTAAGAATGTTACTACAGTTAAAACAAAAAAATAATTCACTGGCAATTTGCTCAGTAACAGACATCATTTTAAATCTTACAACATAACAAAAGCAACTCAGGGCAAGCTAAAGGTGTTACTGCTCAATGCTAGGAGGTTCAACAAGAAACTGCCCTCCCTGGAAGCTCTCCACCCCCTGGAGAATGCTGACATCCGTGCAGTTACTGAAACATGGTTCAAAGCCATGGAAAGCACTCTGGTTTTTCATATATTCTAACAACCCACTGAACATGAAACAGCTAAATATGGAGGTGTTTGTCTACATAAAGGATATGCATACCTCCAGGCTGGTCAAACAATATGACATGCTTGAGCTACTGCATGTCCAAGTAACCATGGGAAAAATCCATTACCATATTCTTGCTAGCCAGGTCTCCCACTAGGAACCAGGAAGCCCATACATCATACCTGAAGTTACTAGACTCACTCGCCATCCAGCTCAATACTATACTCATGGGTGATTTTTAACTACCCCTCCATTAACTGGGAGCTATACGTGACCCTTAGCATGCAGACCCAGATATTTCTTGACTTTCTAAATTCAAATGTCCTGCTAATCTGTATTTCCACTAGGGGAGCAAATATCCTAGATCTGATCCTCACAAATATGGGAGAGTGCTGCATCTGCAAATGTTATTTCCTCACTGGTAAGATCAGGTCACAAAATGGTCTTCCTTGAAATTAAGGTAAAAGTAGTCCTCTCACCTATCCCCAAAAATGTTAAGAACTTCTCTAAGGTAAATTACCCCCTATTAAGGGATGGCATAGCTAGTGTCTAAGCTCTCCTAAATCCAGAAAACACAGAAACCAATGAGGAGGCATACACAAAAGCCCTGTATGACCATATAAACAACTGCATAAAAATGGCAGTACCTGTCGAGAAGTAATATGGAATGTGCACAACAGAGAAATATCTCCTTCATTAGTCTAAACAAATGAATCAGGGTACTAGTCAAATCACTGAAAGCAGATTTTGAGGTAAAAATAGCCTCTAAAGCTAAGGATAACCATAAGGCATTTTTCAATTATGTGCACAATTTTAAGGACAATACTCAAACACTGTGCAGAATTAGTTGTAGATGGCATCACCTATACTCATTCAGAAGATATAGGAGATCTGCTGGCTGACAAATTTCATCTCCCCATTACCCCCAGTTCTCCCCCTAAGAATACCCTCCAAAATTCCACTGCCAATTATCACTAAAGGACAGGTTGCCACTGTTCTCTCTAAAGCTAAAACATGGCTTCAGTGGGGCCTGACAATATACCAGATTGCCTCTTAAACAGTTTAAATTAGGTCTTATCAGGCCCATTAGGATCTCTCTTTAACCACAGCCTCTGAACTGGCTTTCTCCTGATAGACTGGAGGACAGCAACAGTCATCTTTCTGCATAAAGGGGGACCATCTACTGATCCAGGAAATTACAGATCCATAAGTATAACTAGTCTTATATGTAAGGGCCATGGAAGGAATAATCAGTTCTCTATCACGTTATCGTTCTATCGAATGCATTTTCACCGAATTGTAAATAGCGAACAGGAAAAATAGCAAAGCGGCTTTTCAGTGAATTCTTTCCCTGGGAAAGAAGTCGCTTGGCTGCTTCATTAGTTTGCCGTGTTTTGCACTATGTTTTGCTGTTTTCACTGTTCATTGACATGATATAGACCCGAATAATCATGGACCTGATAAATAATGACATAGGAGACTTCCAACAATGGACCCAACCCAGCTTTGTCAAGGGCAGGTTATGCCTACTGAATTTAGTGGATTTCTTTGAGAAAGTTACTATGGTTGGGAATGATGGTAAAGCAGTACATTCCACCAAGCCTGACCTGGCCAAGGCATTTGAAACAGTTCCCCACTCAGGTATTATAAATAAACTCACAAAACTGGGCATAAATCCTTATGTCACCAGGAGGATAGCCAAGTGCCTCATGGACAGGACAAGTGGTTAAAGTGAGGGAATCCAGACCCAGCAAGAGGTCAGTTACTAGTGGTGTGCCACAGGGCTCAGTACTGGGAAAAGTCCTGTTCAGAATATACTTCTCTAAAGTCAAGGAAATGTGGAAGACCTCTGGATGACAACTGCAAGCTGGGGGCAATCATTGAATCCCCCAGTGATGTAGATATCCTTCAGGAGGGTCTAGGATCTATATATATATATATATATATATATATATATATATATAAAAAACACAAACTACTGTACTGAACACTAGAGGCAAAAACAAAATTAAGAGAAACAGATATTTAGTGCTTTCATCCCTTTTATTGTTTCGTGGGACTTCTTCAGAAAAAAGTAAAAAGTAAAAATACAGGATCTGGAATTAAACACAAGTGATGTCCAACAAGTAGGAGGTACAAGACAATTACCAATGAGTGGAAAGCATGTTTCATTACAGTTTTTAACAGGTAACATGCTGTATCAATTGCAAGTGAAATAAATGATGGGTTGAAGTCCTGTGTAGTTAACCAATGTGGTGGGTGTCATAGGGAAGTTAAAGTAGCTCACAACTGGTTATTACAACTCTATAAAAAGTATTGTAATCTCAAAGGCAAGCAACTATAGCAAAACAGTAAAATAAATCATGTAACATGAGGCTGCACACTATTAAACATAAAATAGCCAGGTGAATTCAGTTTTACAAGAATATGGACGTCTGTATGGGTAAGTACAAGAATGTCTTAAAGAAAACTAAAACATGATAGGACAAGGCATAAACAAGGTGATTGCAAAATTATTATACAGTTCTGTATCATATAAGCAGGGCATTATATATTGCATATTGTAAGTATAAGTTCTTTACTGGTAAAACAGAGACGTCAGGAGGGCCAGCGTGGGGCGCATTGATATTGATATTGTCATTAAGTCCAGGGTATGAGTCAGCCCCTAAAAGGAGTTGCCACTTTAATTCTCTTACTTCCAGCAGAGAATTGCAGTCTCCGAAGAAAACATCAATTTGGTCCAGGACAAAGAATTTGAACCCATTGAACTGATGGCAATTGTGGCTGTGTCTACCTAAGGCATTGCTGTGGTCTTGGTTTCTGATGGCAGCTAGGTGCTCCTTAGTTCGATCAGAGAGTTTTCTGCTTGTTTTGCCGATATAGAAAGAGTTGCAGCTGGAGCAAATAGCTGCGTACACAACCCATTCAGAATCATTGCGTTGTCTGTCCACACATTTACACAGGAGACAGTTTTACCTTTCAACACTGCAACTTTAAAGTCTCCTTCAAGACTAATTTCCACTGCCATTCTGAATGGGTTGTGTACGCAGCTATTTGCTCCAGCTGCAACTCTTTCTATATCGGCAAAACAACCAGAAAACTCCGATCGAACTAAGGAGCACCTAGCTGCCATCAGAAACCAAGACCACAGCAATGCCTTAGGTAGACACAGCCACAATTGCCATCAGTTCAATGGGTTCAAATTCTTTGTCCTGGACCAAATTGATGTTTTCTTTGGAGACTGCAATTCTCTGCTGGAAGTAAGAGAATTAAAGTGGCAACTCCATTTAGGTGCTGACTCTTACCCTGGACTTAATGACAATATCAATATCAAATGCCCTACGCTGGCGCTCCTGACGTTCTGTCGTTTTACCAGTAAAGAACTTATACTTACAATATGCAATATATAATAAATGCCTGCTTATATGATACAGAACTGTATAATAATTTTGCAATCACCTTGTTAAAAGCCTTGTCCTATCATGTTTTAGTTTTCTTTTAAGACATTCTTGTACTTACCCATACAGACGTCCATATTCTTGTAAAACTGAATTCACCTGGCTATTTTATGTTTAATAGTGTGCAGCCTCATGTTACATGATTTATTTTACTGTTTTGCTATAGTTGCTTGCCTTTTGAGATTACAATACTTTTTTATAAGAGTTGTAATAACCAGTTGAAATACGATCACATACATGAGCTACTTTAACTTCCCTGCGGACACCCACCACATTGGTTAACTACACAGGACTTCAACCCATCATTTATTTGTGTGTAATTCTACTTCACTTGCAATTGGATACAGCATGTTACCTGTTAACCTATGATAAAAACTTCTTTAGTCTAAACTGTAATGAAACATGCTTTCCACTCATTGGTAGCATTGTCTTGTACCTCCTACTTGTTGGACATCACTTGTGTTTAACCTTAACCATTGGTTAATTGTAATTTTACGACTTTGTTAAGCTATAAATAGCTTTTCCTTTCCAGATCCTGTATTTTTACTTTTTACTTTTTTCTGAAGAAGTCCCACGAAACAATAAAAGGGATGAAAGCGCTAAATATCTGTTTCTCTTAATTTTGTTTTTGCCTCTAGTGTTCAGTACAGTAGTTTGTGTTTTTTATAAGTTATTTTCTACATTGTAGTTTCTCCGGTCGTTTTTACATATATATATATATATATATATATATATATATATATATATATATATATATATATATATATATATATATATATATATATATATATATATCTACATATATATATATATATATATATATATACCTTTATCATTGAATTTTATAATTTTTGCAGCTGTGTGTATGTTTGAATTCTCTACCCCGTACATTGGTAATCTTCATTACTATTGTTGGTAACCCCTCTCCCACCTTCGTACCTTTCATGGTAATTCTTAATACCATCATTGGTACTTCCTTTCTTTCTTTCTTTCTTTCTTTCTTTCTTTCTCTAGTACCCTTGGGTATTTTCTCCATTACCATCGTTGGTAGACCTCCTCCTATCTTTGGTGTGTGTGTGTGTGTGTGTGTGTGTGTGTGTGTGTGTGTGTGTGTGTGTGTGTGTTTGTGTGTTTTGGTGTGTCTAAGTTGTTTCCTTAGATTCTGTTTGTCAAAATGGCAGAAAAATAAAAAGGGCTATCAGGATTTAAACAGTGCCAAGACTGTGAAAGAAAGATGCCCTGTTCCGATGGGATCTTTTGTGTGTTTATTGCCTAGGAGCTCTACATCTCGACCAAGACTGCAACATCTGCTAGGCCTTTAATAACGGAGCCTTGGTTGAGCATCAGAATAAGCTCATTTTGCATGGCTTGTTGAAAAGTAGTTTAAGTGAAGCATTGTCCAAGTCTGACTCCCTTCCTAAGTCAGATCCTATCAAAAAGAAGAGCAACTCGGTACCTGTGTCCCCTATGGCACCAGTGACTCAAAAACATAAGACTACAGTTCTGATTGCCTCCACAGAACCAAAAGCAAAGGTACTAAAGTTACAGCTTCAAGAATCCTTGGCACTAACTGCTGCTACTACGGTGCCTTCAGCACCAGCATCAGCACCGGTATCTTTAGTTTCCAGCTCAGTGCCAACTTCTCCAACTGTGTCTCCACAGGCTCTTCCCACTCCCTTGCTGCTGAAACCAGAACCAAATCTTCTTCCCAGTCCTAAGGTGGGAGGTTGGCATAATCATTAAAGTGTTTACCTTATAGACAAAAAGGTGCAGGCTTTGATTCTCACATGGGGTAATTGGAAAGGCTAAAAATGGCCCTCAAGAGCACTTAGCCTAGTATTAATTTATGAACCTTAACCTATGAACCTATGCAGGCCAGTTGCCCAGTCCCTTCCTGGAGTGACCCGAGTCCCCTTCAAGTTTTTCAGTTCGATCCACCTGGAGTCCTTCTAAGGTTAGACATTGTGAGAATGGTGGATCAGCTGTTGGTGGCCAGAGGTATTCCTTCCCTTTCTCAAGCCCCTGTCCCTTCTGGAGTTGGGGTATCTTCTCCAAGGGCTCTTACATGGTCTCCTCCTCTGACTTCCACCGGAGCTTCAGAGCCCAGCACCTCAATCACCCTGATACCAGCTGCCTCAGTGCCATTAAGCATCCCTACCTCAGCACCAGATGTTGCTCTGACTTCTTCAGTTCCCGTCTCAGAACCAACAGATTCTCAGGGTCAAGACTCAGCTGGTGGTTCTGAGGGACTTGGATCGGCTCCTGTTTTTTATGCAGAGTCGACATTGGCTCTTGGGACTTTGTCAGTTTCAGGTCCTTTCCTGGCTCCTGCCTCAAAGGGTGGACTCTCAAAGCAGAGTGTGACCTTGGTTCTGAGGTGGTCTTTCTTGGTTCTGGGCTCCCACTCCTCTTCACGGGGGCCCTGCCTCCCAGGTTATGGAGAGAGCTTTAGCCTCTGGAGGCTCTCATCTGGTTCCTCCTGCTTTGGAGTGTCATATTACCATATCTTCTGATCCAGAGCTGACACCAATCCCCACAACAGGACAGCAAGCACCAAAGCTTCAAGCTATCCCTGCACAGGCCCCCTCTTCTTTTGAGTCTTCCTCAGAGATCCCCAGTAAGGAACCACCCCATAAGGAGTTTTGCAAGAGGAACCACCTAGATTCCCTGGAAGAATCTGTCACTGAAGGTATGGATTTTGATGAAGGGGAAGGGTCCCCCCATCACATCCCGAAGATGTCTCCTTTGGAGACATCCTAAAGATCCCCAACAGATGGGTAACTGGAAGCCCCAAGACCTGACCTCAGAGGAATCCATGTACTTACAAGCATTCAGTGCTCAACCATCTACATCCTGGGTGACCCACCCACTGATGATCTTATTATCTGATCTCACAATGGGCTTGGAAGGCCCCTGATTCCATAGAGCCTATTCTCCAGAGAACAGACAGAATTATTTCTTTGCTGGAGGACCACCAATATTGGGTCAAGGGTTTAGCAGTAGATGCCGTGGTAGTGGCAGCTGCCACCAAGAAGGAACTCACCAATGAGAGTCCTGCTGTATATCTTCCTAACCAGGAATCTAGGACGATGGACAGATTTGGACAGCTGACCTTTGCATTCAGTTCTTTGAACTTTATGGCATATTTTACGAGACTCCAGAGTGATCTGATTAAGGAGTTATTGGAGACTATCACTAGAGCTGTGTCTAACGAGGTGCAGAATAAGGTCGCCTCTCAGCTAGCCACTCTGGAGTCTATATCAAAAAACTCATCCATGTGGTTTATTGCACACACAGTTGAAGGCACGAACAGAGCAGTGAGTTCCTGCATTGCTATAATGTGCCACACATGGATGAACTTGTGTGAATTCATGGAGCTCTTCAAGTCTTCCTTCATCAATGCTCCTTTTGACGGATCATCTTTGTTTAGCCCCAAGCTGAAGGACACACTAGCCAGGTGTGAAAAGGATGGAAAGACCCTGTCTACTGTGGGAATTTGTTTTTCTGCTCCTCAATGATCCTACTCAAGGAATCAGAGGAGTGGAAAGATGTGGTTTAAAAAGTGCCAGGGATCTTTCCAGGACACATGTGGCAGTGGCTCCCCTCGGGGAAGAGGGGGAGCTCAGATAGAAGACACTGACTGTGAGGCAGAGGTAGCCTGCAAAACCAGGGTTCTGGAGACTCCTTCTCTGGACAACCCTACCAGCACTCCTGAAAGGAGGCCTGATTGCTTACCTCTGGAAGCAGTTGGGGGGAGACTCTCACTTCACCCAACAGCCTGGCTACAAATAACCTCCAATACTTGGGTGTAGAGAATCATTACCAAAGGCTATCATATTCCCATCACCCTTCTCCCAAGATCTCTTAGAAAAATTCCCAATATTCTACCAAATCAGAGGGATCAAGCAGCCATAGAGGTTCAAAAGCTGCTAGAAAAAAAGAGTCATCCAAGCAGTCCCACCAGACCAAATAGGATCCATATTTTACCTCAGGTTCTTTTTAGTGGCAAAGAAGATGAGTGACTGGAGGCCAAGATTGGACCTCAGCCTTCTGAACAACTTTGTTCAGCAGACAAAATTCCAAATGGTCATGGTTCAGTCTATTCACCCCTTTCTAGTGGAAAGTGGCTGGATATGCTCTATAGACCTTCAAGATGAGTATTACCACATAAATATGGACAAATGCTTAAGAAGTTTTCTTTGCTTTCGGCTAGGGTCCAAACATTACCAGTTCAGAGTGCTGCCCTTTGGCCTCACCACAGCCCCCAGGGTGTTCACCAAATGCTGGCAGCAGTCATGGCTCATGTGAGATTACACAGATTCTGGGTGTTTCCTTATCTAGGTAACTGGCTCCTCATCACCCCTACCAGGCACTTACTGCTGCAAGCCACAGACTTCATCACATACTTGTCCATTGACCTGGGCATAACAGCCAATTACAAAAAGTCACAACTGTCTCCTACTCAGGACCTAGAATTCATAGCCCGCCTCAACACAGTTTTGTGTATAGCTTTGATACCTTTTCATGGGCTCCAAAAGATAAGGTTTCAAGTACATCTCATTCTGGTAAAAAACAAAGTGCCCACTCTACTCATTCACCAAGCCCTAGGATTTGTGCTGGTGGCCATCACCTTAGTTCCCTTTGCAAGATTTCACATGAGGATCCTTCAATGACTTCTGACCTCCCAATGGTACATTCTTTCTCATCCAATGACTCTCCCAATCTTAATAACAGGATGTTGCAGAAAGGATCTATGCTGTGGATGCAGTCAGAAGAAATCCTGATGGGCCGTCCCTTTGTTCCCCCACAACCCAATGCCATAGTGTCCACAGACACCTCCTGGATGGTGTGGGGGGGGGCATTATCTGGGAAGAACAGTCCAAGACACTTGGTCTCCAAAAGAGGCCAACTTGCACATCAATGTCCTGGAAATATGAGCAGTGCTACTAGCGTTGCAAGTCTTTCAATCTGCTGTTCCTCCGGGAACAGTTGCGATACAGTCAGACAATATATCAGTGGTATGGTATGTCAACAAACAGGGGGGAACCAAATCCTACCCCCTTTGCTGGGAAGCTCTCAGAGTGTGGCAATGGGTGATCTCTTCCAACCAGTTTCTTTTGGCAATGCATATCATGGGGAGTTTCAACGTGATAGTGGACAAGCTGAGTAGACACATTATAATGCCTCACAAGTGGTCTCTGAATCCCAAAGTGGTGAAGGAAATTTTTTGCCGATGGGGGCCAGCCTTACTGCAATCTCTTTGCCTTGTCAATGAACAGCATCCATTACAAACATACAATCTACAAATTGTGCACAGTGGTTCCTTAACTTTATTAACACTAACTCCCTCAACCAAATCATGTCTTCATTGATTAGAAGATCCATCCTTCTTGACCTTGTTTTTACAAATGTAGCTCCTTCTTGCTCAAAAACCCAAATCTCCCTGTCTGTGATGAAATAAGACAATCAGTCTGTCACATTCCCTTTAAAAATTCAGCCCAAGATTCCATTCAACTTTACTGTATTCAGGAATTTCTCTAAGGCCAACTTCCTAACACTCTCAGGTGACCCAATACAATCTAAAAGCACTCCACTTCTGGGGATGCTACAACAAAAGCAGCTACTTATACCATTGACTTTTACTCTCACCTTAACACCTGCTTTGAAATATGCACAGCTATCCATTATAGTCTGATGGCAAAATAAAGAATACACCTCCATGTGGGTCCCCAGTATCAACTATCTCTGTAATAAGAGAAAAAAGTTTTCATATTTGGGAATACGTTTAAATCCCCCATTAGAAAAGCAATCTTGAATGGTTCTTCAAAGAGACCAAAGCTACAAAGATGAATATGAGCTATTACCACCTCTTCCAAAGACAGTCATAAGATTTTCTTTAACAGTATAATGAATATCTGAAAAAATAACCAGTATTGCCCCCTAGAACTAAACTCTAATGACACAACCTACTCCAACCCAAGGATATTACTAATACATCAGCAATCAAATTTAGTTTCACAGTCTCTTGCCTGTCTCCAAAATTAATTTTAATCTAATTCTAAATACTCTACAAAAACACTGGCTCTGCAGGTTCTGACAATATACCAGGTTTTGTCTTATCACCGCTAAACATGGCCTCACCATGTCCCCATTAAAGCTATTCAGACTTAGTCTCTCCACTGGGTACATGCCTGAACCTTGGAGAAAAGCCATTGTGGTGTCCCCAGAGAAGGGTGGCCCTGTTACTGACTTTGGGAACTATAGGCTGATTAGTCTTATCAGTATTAATTGTAAAATGAGGGAACATATTATAATGGAACTCATAAATAATATGAATGGTAGTTTGCAGATACTTGATCCAAATCAGTTAGTTTTGAAAAGGGAAGCCTTATTTGGCGAATCTTGTGGATTTCTTTGAAGGACTGTCTGAAGTATTATATAATGGCCAGTCAGTGTACACTGCCTACCTGGCTGTAGCTAATATCTTTAGTAGTACTGAGTAGCAGTTAGCCCATCTTAGCAAACAGGCAGTCATGAATGAATTTTCTAACTTGTTGTTGTACTCCACTTAAGGAAATTAACATTACACACACTGTTTTTTTTTTACTGTTCTGTAATTAGACTGTTAATTTCCTAAACTCTGTATGCCATTTGCTACACAAGAACAGGAAAACAGAATATAATTTAATTTACTAATCTTGTAACTTATATTATTCTTTCAAGTTTAGTGAAGACAGTTTTAGAGGAAGTGTAGTTGTTATGTTTATATTCAGAGAGGAGAGCATGCCTAAAGGAAAGGGAGTAGTAGAAGAAGTATACTGCAAGAGGTGGGGATAATTTGACTGAATGGATGAAAAGTTACTTAAATTATATATACAGCATTCATAATGAATAAATAGTAGCATTGCCTCATAAGATAGTTCTCACTTTGTATCTACTATGTTTTTGCTTGAAGTCCTGATAATTGCACATTCTATTTCAGTTTGCATAGGCTGTGAACTTTAGGTGTCTCTGCAAGCAGTTAATTATCTTGGCCAGAGAAATGTAATACTACAGGCACTGATGATCACCCTAGACAACCAGGTAGCATTTGCAACTATTTTTTACATGCTTTGTATCAGAAGCTGCTGTTCCCAAGGTGATAATGCTTTTTTATATTGTTTCAAGAGGAACTTACTTCTTGGAAATAAATGCATCCAAGGTATAAAAAGAAACATTCAGCTACTAGCATGAACATAGATGAGTCACTTCTCATCCTGAATAAATGAATATTTATAGATTTCGAAACTTTTGGCATACAGGTTTTCCTTTTGAAATACTTAATATATGTTGAGTAGGCAGAAGGAGAAATTATATGCATTTTAAGAAGTAACTATAGCATTGTATTTTTGCATTAGTTAATTTTGTACACAGAGTATGTGATAAAATTTGAGTTAGAGGTGTTGAAATGTTCTAAAGTTGTCAAATTGTGTAATCTTTGTATCTCATCTTATCACTTTATCAGCAACACTGTGTCCTTCCGAACAAGCTGTCAGAACAAACAGATGGAAAATAGTCTAGCCAAATGTATCAGTAAGATTATAATTAGAGTAGGCATAGTGATGTCATCAGTCTCCAGTCAGTCACATGCATTATAGCACACCTATAAGGACCAGTTAAGCAATTCGCCAGTCATCCAAAAATTAACAGAAGCAGGCTGACTAGCTATGTTTAAAAACGAGCTTCATTTAAGGCATATCATTAACTCCTTATGTTCCTGTTTTTCACCGTTAAACATTATTATGTATTGATGCAATGATGTATGGCGGTACATATGCCCACAGTCCTTTAAGAACAGTTTTGTACCACAGATAACTTCATGTTAAATCACAGGCAAGATATGAGCATTATACTGATATTATTTTCATAATATTTACTCAGAAGTGCTAGACTGCACATGTAGAGTATATTTCTTATAAAAATGAGAACATGAAATATATATATATATATATATATATATATATATATATATATATAACTTTCTTTTCTGAGTGGAAAAGATATATTGAAGATCTATGAATAGTTGATAAGCAAATCATGTTCCTATAATTTTATAATAATAATTTAACCAGGAGGGAAAGTAATGCAGATAGGTAGTCCTTGTTGAGAGGGATGCATAGTCACAGTGAACAAATCAAGCCTGAGGTCTTCCGTAAATGGTCAGCTAATGGCAATGTAATGGTACATCAGTATATACAACAGACACACACACACACACACACACACACACACACACACACACACACACACACACACACACACACACACACACATGCACCTTCAAATACATATGCATGCAAGCATACTCATACAAATAAAGACACAAGCACATAAGCACACAAATCCATATAACTGTTCACTCACATGCAGACATGTTACAAATGCAGAGGCACACACAAATGCATGCATAGAATCACACAAACACAATCACACAAATTTGCAGACTTACATATGTATATACATACACAGTCATGCAAACACAGACACACACACACACACACACACACACACACACACATATATATATATATATATATATATATATATATATATATATATATTTATAAAACTTTATATTCATATACATGCAGCAACACAGGCAGATACATGCGCAAACACATACACAAGTACACTCATACAAAACACATATGCACATATGCTGACAGAAGCAAAATATGCACAGATGCACATGACTGTACACTGACTTGACATAAACACATGCAAAAATTCCCACAAACATTCACACATAGTCATGCAAATGTGTACAGCTGCATATGCACACATGCAAATGCATGCAGACAAGCACACATAAAAAAGTGATGAACCAGTAAAGATGAACACTGCTCATTGCTACATCAAAAACTTCTAAACTAATGCAGTGAATAATACAGCCACTAGAACTGAAAAATAAAAGAAAATAAAGAACAAAGGATGATGGTGGACCTTTCCCCATCTTCTTGCTTAAATATTCTAATTCACTTGTCACACTACTATTGAGAAAGGTGAAACTCTCCAGCATTGTAGTGTATTGTATAACCAAACTGCAAGTGCAGTGTGAAAACTGTTAAAACAATATAAAACTTCATGCTTCCTCATTCAGAGTCCATCATAAGTAGTTTATCACTACAGGATGCTCCATAAATTACTGTACACTCACAGATGTGCACACATACTCATGCATACAGACACACACACACACACACACACACTCACACACACACACACACACACATGCAAACCTTGTATCACTGATGATCGTTGACCAATATACCCCTATGTAGTGTTAGGGATACTGGTTTGACCAGTCTTTGACCCTGTTTTCATGAGGGATTCAAGAAAGGTGTGTTTCAGACCTACACAATTTAGAGTCATATATATAACACAAGCAGAAGATTAAAAATCAAAGTGGAAAGACATTATGAAACTTGGTATGGAGTTCAAGAAATAAGGAATAAGTAAGATTTTGGCTGCAGGCTGTTAAGGAGAATAACAGCCATACAGAATATTATATTTATAAAATAGCAGAAAGTATTCTAAGAACTAAGCAAAGAGGGAAGTGTAGAAAGAAGATTTTACCAATAAGGATGACTGCAAGCAATAGTAGGCAGGAATTTATTGGAGAAAATTAGCAATGGAACCATTATACTGGGTCAAATAACTATGGATGAAAAGGCAAAAGAGTGAGTTACGTGTGGCCAAGTGGAAGTTTGTATTGCAAGTTATTAGAGACTATCTTCCATACCAGGGATTGAGTATAGGCAAAAAGAAAGTGATAGGTGACTCCTGAGGGAAAGATCCACTCTGGCTGAGGTTTTGAGTCCAGAACAGACGCTACTATTAAAAAGGGGATAATTAATAGGGAATAAAAATACTGCATGGTACCTATAAGAATCAGTCAAAAGAGATTAGAAAAGATTGGAAGAGAGACTGGAAAGGCTGTTTACAAAAGGTCAGTGGAAGGACATCTGTGTAGCTCACAAGCATGCAGGAAAGTCCGGAAGGTTTAGTATTTTTGCATGCAAGTGTTTGCATACGTATCTTTATTGTGCAAGCAGAATTCAGAGAATTTTTCCTCAAGTAGATTAAGACTCACTGGAGGTGTGATTGGAAAGAGAGAGGTAATTTTAAATATGTTTTTTGGGAATGTCACAAGTTGGGCATATTTTAAAAATTCTCTGTAGAGTAATTTATTAGAAATGTTGGGTGAGCAAATGGTTGTAGCTAAGGAAATTATTCTTTTGAGATGGAATACAAGATCTGAATTGCATAAATGCAGTAAGGCCTTGCTAAACTTAATGCTATTGAAGGCCAAAAAAAGCAATTGCTAAAAAAAGGAAATAAAAATCTAAAACATATGTAAATGAAGTACTGAATATTGAAAAGGATATAAAAAAATTGGAGGTATGATCCTTACAAAATGGAAGGAGCAATTTACATTGAAATAAATGGAATTTGTTGAAGTGACACCTGCAGAATAATGTTCAGAAGGTAGACTGAAATTTAAGGGAAGGCAGAACTTGAGCAATTTATATAATGTGGGCGTGAATGATAATTGTTTAAAAACAAAACATGTATGTACAGCATATGAATTTAATGATTTTTTTAAATGCTTTGTTTTCTTTTCAATCACTGTATGTGCACCCATGTCATTATAGTTAATAAAAGTTAAAAGAAGACGGCAGAAAAGGAAAGACTTCAGCCGTCATACAAGTAGGAGAGTACACTGCCTTTGTGCGTAATAACCTGCATCAAATTCAAGGAACTATGCAACATGGTCATCTTATATGCATGTGTGTAACTAGGAAGAAGGTCAGACAGTATCACCATTTAATCACTGACCAGTGTATGATCTGGCAAAGACTGAAAAAGTGAATAGTGTGTAGCATAGGCTTTACAACAGCTTACTGTAGTGCCTTTTCATCTTCCCCCTTACTAAGAACAGTTAGGGATGTTTCCAAGATGTATAAATAATATATTAATAAGTTGAAGACACTAAGGTGGCAATTCTAGATTGTCTTATGGAAGACGGACAGTAATGGCAGGAATGGGGGGAGTACAAAATAAAATTGATTTAAAGGGACAGATGTTTTTCCATTAGAATATGATCATAGGATATTACTAGGCTATTAAGCCAGAGGTCATTTCAAGCCTAGCCGTTTATGGATAAAACCTAGCTTTGTATACAACATATGCTGTATATTATGCAGAACACAGATTTTGTTTGCTTTTAGATATTAATGAAAAAAATAGCACTTTGAGTGACCTGACATGCTTTCTAAATGCTGTAATAAGAACATAGTCATTCCTTTCTCATTAATACAAATAAAATCACACACAATGATGCAGAGCTAAAAATATTTAATTTCAGAATAAGAGGCACTGCTTTTAAAAGCAGAATTTGTGACCTGACAGTCCCACACTGCAGATGAAAGCAGAATACTTATTTAAAATGGCATATTTCTTTGTCTCAAAAGCTTGGAAATAAGCTTTTCAAGAAGCTAAACTCTGATAGTCATGTAGCATAATGATTGTATTTTAATACCACCAGGCAATTGCTTTCTTAGAAACATTAACTCTGCTAGGCTGGGTAGTCATAAACATATTGAAAGTGCCACAAAAATAGCATTTGCAAATATTTAATTCTCAGCTTGATTTAACTTTAAATGAACATTCTACTGGTATATTAAGGGAAATCCTCCCTAAGGGCCACTTCTGTCTAACTAGATGAACTGTGTATTTTGTCCTAGAAGAATTCCAGAGATCCTACTTTAGATGCAGTATGCATTTTGATCTAGAAGACTTACAGGTATTCTGTTGTATTCTTTATCCTCTGATGCAAGACTGCCACTTTTGTATTTTAAACTTAACAGACCTTTGTTCTCCAGTTACCGATTTAATCAAATACAGGATTATGGGGGAGCTGATACCTGTCCTAGCACTTACTGGGAACTGGGTGAAGTAAGTAATCTTGAATGGAGCACTAAACTATCTCAGTATGTGAATTCTAACACAACACTCACACGTATAGGCAATTTAGAGAAATGCTCTTTCACCTATGCCACATTGTTAGAATGTGAGAGAAAACAGGAACATCTGGCAAAATCCCACATGGACACAGAGAGGATGTACAGACTCAGCAACAGACACTCCAGGTGAGAACCAAACTGGAGAAAAAATGTCTTGATTTTTTTTGCCACAATTCTCTGTAAATTCATCCTTCACTCCTAATGCAAGTTATTGATTCACCAGCCCAAACCAATCACCCCCTTGCTTCTGAATACCCCCTAGGGATGGCAACCATCAATTCTGTCCATCCAGTCTTTCTTCCTCTGCACCAATCTTTACATGCTGACACCACCCTGTAGAGATTGCCATCACTCTTTGGTAGAAATTAGACTTATGGCACATATTCTGCTGATAGAGATCTGTGTATTGGAAACAACAGATAGTTACTAGAGGTGTTTTCATCCAGTCAACTATATTAGGTTGATTTTTACCCTGTATGGCAGCTTGAGGTCATCCTTAGTGTTTGCTTAGCAACTACATGGTCACTTCCACATATAAGTCACAAACTAGAGTAAATCGCAGTGCTGTTTTGTGGATGCACATAACTAGTGGCATCCACACTGCTCATGCCAAGATACTTAACCTCCACTAGGTGTCACTACTGCAGTTAGTCCACCAGGACCAGGACATTCACTTCCACACTTGTACAACAACTAGGTTGCTAATCAATCACCGGTAATCTGGGTCATGATCAAGACATCAGTCTTTCTCTAGGAGATATCTGTCTCCCCTTAATTTGCAATGGGTGTCCTATCATCCATGCTGTCCTACCTCTTGAGTCCTATCCCTGCTAACACATTCCTATGGGCTAGGATGATACAGAAGCTGCCCCTTCCACTGATCCTCCAAGTTAATCACATTAATGGCTGTCATCCCATCTGCCTAACTGAGCCCTAGCTTTTTGATCAGTTTCATTATTCTTTATTGGAACCCCCATTTGCTAACAAATTGTTGGTTTATTATTTGACATTTGTTACATGACTAGGTTGTGAGTGTTGTTAATGCTTTATGTGCTAGACTGTTTGTATATTATAAAAGATGTGGTTTTGGTCAAATGGAAGGCCTAAGTATTTTTGTTCTTTGACACACAGTAGTGGAGTACCAGAATTTGACAGAATTGCTATTGTTATGGTAAATCAAATATCATGACAGAACTCTCTTGACTATTGATAATAAATTTATTGTTATGAAGCTAATTCTAGATAGTAGTGAAGTTGTTCTGAAGTTTATGTTTGAGTAGGAATATACTGGCACTGGTTAGGATAATATTGACTGCATATATGATACAATTGGTGTGTGAATATCCCAGGGAAGCTCATTTATGAAGAGAGAAATGAGCCATTGACCAAGAACAGATCCCTAAGTTACCCCATTATAGTATCATCCAGAGATGTATGTGTTATTAGGTCTTAAAAGGGTGAAGGTTCTGTTGGAGAAATAGTTTTGAAATAATTGGACATAAGATGAGAAGCCTTTGTCGTTTAGTTTGAGAAGTAAGAGGGTGAGAACAACAGTACCAAAGGCTTTTCTAAGGTCAAGGAAAATGGCACCATTAATTTTACCCTATTTTATAACAGAAAATATGTGGTCAGTGAGTGACTAGATGGCTATGATGGTAATGTGGTTAAGTCTAAATACATAGTGCGTATTGCTAAGAATTTTGTATTTTGAGACATATTGTAGAATTTGGATGTTCATCATTTTACTGCCTCAGTGGCATTTTGGGCTATCTGCCAAGGTAACCTAGTACTGACCAGCTTTGAAAAGCTCAGACTCCCCTCCTTCTCTCTACCCATGACAGCTTATAGCTTTTTCTACCATCAAAAGAAGAAAGTCCTTTGACTCTTCACAGGATCCAATGCAAAATTTTCCAGCTTACTGCTTGGATAAGCCCCAGAGGGGAACTGCCTTTCTGTCATTTTATTATTAGACTTATTATTCTCTTTTTATTTTTATATTTACATGCAAAAAGTATTTATGTTAATATTTCATTTCTGTGAATGCTTACCATAACTCATGTGGGAATTTTTGCTTGTAGCAGTGCTTATTTAGCTTCTGTCATTGACAAATGCTTGTCTTTCTGTTTCTGAGCAAACTTTCAGTATTTCTCTCAGAATTAAATTGTGTATGTGTACTGTTAGACACTAGGGTGCAATCAGAACCATGAATTTACTGTGCTTGTCTTTACAAAATGGAAAGAGCAAACAAACAAGAATAAATAATTGTGTTACCAGAATGCGTAGTAATGAGCAGAATGACACTGTGGATATTGCTGGTGATAACGAAGGATGTTATGTAGTCCTATCTTGCCTACATTCTTACCCGTGGATTTGGAGCCAGATATCGGCTCCGACTCGGCCAAACTTTTCTAGCTTGAAGTCTTCTATCGGCTGGGCTAAGCAGGTATCCCATGGTGCACTGCTCCAGATCCCCAAATCTCATTTGCTACTCATGTAGCTCGAACGTGGTCTCGCTCTTGGCTGTGGCTAAGTACCTTTTTTCTTGTCTTGAGAAAAAATTTTGTTCATAAACAAAAAGCTATTTTTATAGCTATTGTCTTTAGTGTTGTTTAGATTTTTGGTAGTGTGCTTGTTTTGTGGTATCCCGCTAACTGTTCCCTCGGGCTAAGCCCGTTTCAGTTAGAGGACCTAGTCCCTTTGACCTGTCTGTTCACTAAACCATTTAAGTTAGGTTTGGTTCTGTTCCCTTACCTTGTGGTCATTAACCATTTTAGTTGGAGGTTTTTGACATAGTTTTCTCTCAGTGTGTGTCTCTATTGTGTGTGTACCATTACTTTTTATAACTGGTTCCTGGGTTTTTTGTGGTGTTGAATGTCTGTGAGTTTCTTGTCAGACCATTTCTTAGGTTGCGTTGCTGGTGTTTGTGTGAAAAATGTCCAAAGATTCCAAGGAGCACAAACCTTCGGGTTTCAAAAGGTGCTCTAAATGTGGGTACAAAATGTCCTTCACCGATGGGCATTCTATTTGTGTCTATTGCCTGGGAGCCATTCATCTGCAAGAGTCCTGCAGTTTTTGCCATGCGTTCAGTCCCAGAGTGCTCCAAGAGAGAAAGAATAAGCTGATCTTAAAGGGACTCTTGAAACCCTGCTTTGAAGAGGCCTTGGATTCTTCTCCCAGTGCTAAGTCTAAATCATCCAAGTCAAAAAAGAGATCTCTGGCTCTGTCAGCTTCATCGGAGCCTCGAGAGAAAGTCACTAAAATTGCACCTACCTCCTCGGCTCCACTGTCCTCGGGGCCACAGGAGGTGTCGGTGTTGATGGAACCGGCATCGGCTCCAATTATATTGGAACCTCTTCGGAGCCGATCGCCCAGTCTCAGACCAGTTTCTCCTGAGAGGAGATCTCGATCTCCCTCCCTGTCCTCCAAATCCTCCAGGACCCTTTCGGATGTGGATGTTGATAGGGTGGTCCAGAGGCTCTTCCAGTCACTGGTTTTAGCAAAATTGTTTTCAGCTCTGGCCCAGTCGGCTCCGGAGCCCATCCCGACCCCTTCTTCGATCATTCCTTCTCCGAGTGCATCTCTGTCTTCAGAGCCAGAGTGTTCGGCACCATGTGATGTTCCTAGGCCGGTTCCAATGGCCCCTCCAGCTCCATTGGTACCGACATTGGCTCTGACCCCGTTGGCCCTGTCCTCGGGGTTCAGGACTTGGGATTCTTCAGGCGGGCCTGAGGGGGACATCTCGGGACATATTTCAGTTCTGAGTCTCCCTCTCGGTGCCTCGGCTCGAGGAACTCTGACTCCCATCATGGTCTCGGAGGCTGGTCATTCCTTGGACTAGGGGGGGCCTGCCTTCAAGGCCATGCAGACTGCGCTGGCCAGATCATCAGCTACATCAGGCGGGTCGGTCACTCTGTCCCCCACCACTCCGGTGAGAGCCTCTGATCACCACCTATCCATAGACAGCAGAGCACCAAGGCCTAGTGATACCCCCACAAGTGGTCCCCAACTTTCTGAGGGCCCTTCAGAGTTCGTGCCTGAGAATCCCCCTAGAAAGAAAATGTGCAAGAGGAAGCACATAGACTCCCAGGATGAGTCCCTCACCTCTGATACTGACCACGAGGAATTGGAGGGGTTCCCCCAAGTCATCCCCTGATGATGTTTCCTTCTCTGACATCCTGGAGATACTGAAACAAAGAGGTGACTGGCCATCCAAAGCCCCTTCCAAGGAGGAGTCGGTATTCCTTAAGGCCTTTGGTGCTCAGCCCTCTGCCTCCTGGGTGTCCCCACCCTTTGACGAGCTCCTTGATTTGATCTGTCGAAGGGTGTGGGAAAACCCTGATTCTGTGGAGCCCATACCCAGGCACCCCAACAACGTTCTTTCTGCTCCCCAGGGCAAGGAGTTTCTGTCCAAAGGAGTCCCAGTAGATACCATGGTGGTGGCGGTGGCCACTCAGAAGGAAGTAGCAGAGTCCTCTTCCTCCATCCATCCTCCTAACAAGGAATCTAGGACCATGGACCGGTACGGGAAGCATACCCTCTCATCAGCAACCTTTACCTTACGGTCGCTGAACTATCTGTCTCATTTCACTCGGCTCCAGAGAGATCTCCTCAAGGAGTTAGGAGATACACTTGCGGGTAACGTCCCTGAGGCGGTGGCCCAGATGGTTAATGCCCAGGTGTCTACCCTCAATTCCATTGTCAACTTCTCCATGCAGCTCATTTCATATGCAGCCGAGGGAGCGAGTAAGGCAGCAAGCTCAGGAGTCGCCCTTAGAAGGCAAGCCTGGCTGCACCTGTGTCACTTCGCGGAGGTCTTCAAGTCTTCCTTCACTCAGTTTGATGGTTCTTTGTTCGGAACCAAAGTGAAAGACACCCTCACCAGGTGCAAGCAAGAGGGAAAGACCCTGTCTGCCATAGGGGTCTGTTTTTCCCTTCCTTCTAGGCCTTACCCCAAGGCCCAGTGGGGTGGGAAGATGTGGTTCAAGAAATCACAGAGGTTTTTTTCCTGCCGCACAAGGTGAGTCCCCCTCCAGAGGTAGAGGAGGGGGAGGTTATTCAGGGAGATGCCACCCTAGAGGCAGAGGGGGCCCCCGCAATTCGGGAGACTGTGATTCCTTTCACGGCTCTCCCTACTCTCGTTCCTGAGGGAGTGCCCGGCTGTGCTTATCCGGAGCCAGTCGGGGATCGAATCTCGTTATATCCGGAAGCCTGGAAAAGCATCACCCAGGACTGATGGGTATTACGAATAATTTCTGGAGGTTACCTCATTCCGTTTACATCAGACCCCCCATCAATCCGAAAAATCCCAGACGTTCCACCCAGTCAAAGGGATCAAGCAGCCTCAGAGGTTTCAAAGCTACTAGGAAAAGGAGCCATCCAGAGTGTCCCCTCAGACCAAATCGGATTAGGGACTTACTCAAGATTCTTTCTGGTGCCGAAAAGAACAGGGGACCTGAGACCCATATTAGATCTCAGCCAACTGAACAACTATGTACAGAAGTCCAAGTTCCATATGGTCTCACTACAATCGATTCTCGCATTGTTGGGAGAAGAGGTATGGATGTGCTCCATAGACCTCAAGGATGCTTACTACCATGTAAAAATGGACAGGGCATCCAGGAGTCACCTAAGCTTCTGGCTGGGAGCTAATCATTTCCAGTTTCGAGCCCTGCCCTTTGGTTTCACCACAGCCCCCAGGGTGTTCACCAAGTGTATGGCAGTAGTGATGGCTCACTTGAGACGTCAGGGATTCCAAGTGTTTCCATATCTGGACGACTGGCTCCTTACCGCCCCCACCAGGCATCAACTAGTCCAAACCAGGGACATTACCGTCACTCTATGTCAACAGTTGGGCATAACTCTAAATTGGAAAAAATCTGCTTTGTTGCCCTCGCAGCATGTTACCTTTATAAGCGCAGAAATAGACACCATTCGAATGCAAGCATTTTTACCGCAGGAGAGGATCAGAGTCTTACAACAACAAATACACATCCTGATGCCCCTGAGGAAAGCGAAGGCAAGATGGGTTCTTCAACTCCTGGGGACCATGGCAGCAGCAGTTATGTTGGCCCCTATAGCGAGATTGCACATGAGACTTCTCCAATGGCTCCTCTTTGCTCAATGGTCTCTCCAAAAATTTCCACTTTCTCACCCCATTTTGCTCATGGACAGATGCAAACAGGACCTCAGTTGGTGGCTTTGCACCAACAATTTGGACGGGGGAAGGCTCTTTGTTCCTCCCATCCTGGTTGCCACATTGACCACGGACGCCTCCCAGATGGGGTGGGGGGGCATTATCTTGGCAGGACAGTCCAAGGCACGTGGCAAGATCACACGATACATCTGCATATCAACATCCTAGAGATGAGAGCAGTGCTTGCGTTGCAGGCACTTCAGAGCTTTCTACCTCTAGGGATGATTGCAATACACCTGGACAACATGTCAGTAGATAGGTATCTAAACAAGCAAGGGCGAACCAGGTCTTACCCCCTGTGTGTGCAGAGAGGCCATGCAAGTGTGGCAGTGGGCAGTAACTTCCCAACATTTTCTTGTGGCAATGCACATTCCGGGGAAGTCCAACGTGATTGCGGACAGGCTAAGCAGAGCTATTCTGATGCCTTATGAGTGGTCCCTGAATCGTCTAACTGCAGATCGAATCTTCAGCAGATGGGGTCAGCATTGCTGTGACCTTTTTGCCAGCCCCCTCAATGCCAAATGCAGCAACTGCTTCATGCTGATCCCCCCACAGGGAGAGTCACCCAGGGACGCTCTGGTTCACGATTGGCCCTCCAGTCTGCTTTATGCTTTCCCTCTCTTTCCCTTGCTGTCAAAGGTGATTTAGAAAGCACAATCCTTGGGAAGCAGAATGATTCTGATTGCTCCACACTGGTCTCATCAAGTCTGGTTCCCTTTTCTTCAATCATACATTGTGGACACTCCTTGGATTCTGGACCCTCAACAAGATTTACTGACACACATATTGGGACAGTTCCACCCCTCTCTGATGACCCTCCGGTTGGCAGCCTGGCTACTCCACTTCCATCATTAGTTAGGCTTCATAAATTTTCACCGGAAGTGGTTCACATTTTATCTTCCTCTCATAAGCCATCTACTAGGAAGATTTATTCCAGCAAATGGAAGAGGTTTTCTATTTGGGTGCATACCCAAGGAATTGATCCTTATACAGCTCCAATTGCTTCCGTCTTGGAGTTTTTGTCTATGCTTTTCCATCAGGGTTCCGCATCAGCTACCATCAAAGTTCAATTGGCAGCAATCTCTAATTTTCATGTGGCTAATGAGCCTAGTCTCATGGCTCATAGACTCTGCAAGGCTTTCCTGAAGGGTACTCTGTTACTCCGTCCCCCAGTCTCTGAACCTATCATGCCTGGGATCTCAATTTTGTTCTACAAGCCCTTACCTCACCACCTTTCAAGCCTGCAGCTTCCTGTGAATTGAAATTCTTGACCTGGAAAACAGCCTTCTTAAAAGCAATCACTTCAGCAAGGCGAGTTTCAGAAATTCAAGCCCTCTCTATCAAACCTCTATCCTTAATCTTCCATAAGGACAGGGTTACTCTTAGACCAAACCCTTCTTTTCTTCCTAAAGTGGCTTCTGTGTCTAATCTTAATCAGTCCATTGAGTTGCCTGTATCCTTTCCTCAATTTTCTAACAAGGCAGAATTTAAATTTCATCAATTGGATGTACACAGATAGTTACGTTTCTATCTGCACCGAACAAAAGATATCCGGAAGTCGGATCAACTATTTGTCTCCTTTTCGGAAAACAAAATGGGGTCCCCGGTCTCCAAGGTCACCATATCCAGATGGATATCTAGTTGCATCTCTTTCGCCTACCAAGCAGGGGGAAAAGATCTGCCATTTCTGGTCAAGGCTCACTCTACTCAGGCTGTTTCTACATCTACAACCTATCAGGCCAGATTGTCAATGGATGATATATGTGCTGCAGCTACTTGGGCTTCTCCTCACACATTTGTTTCTCATTACAAATTGGACATGGTTTCTAGGGGCAGGTCGTCCTTTGGCTCCACAGTACTCAGGAGTATTTTCCTATGAGCCACCCAGGATGTAGGTGCTAGGGACGCTGTCCCACGGGTAAGAATGTAGGTGAGATAGGACTACTTAACACCAAGAAGTTATGTATTCACCATAACATTCAATGTATGTAGTCCATCTCGCCTCACATTCTTACTTACCCTCCCACCTTCCCCCTTCCTGAGGATCTGGAGGTTAGGTTTTAATTTACAGAGTTCCCCTTACTTTAGCTTATTCTTTTTATCTGGATGTTGTGTATGCATGGGGTATGAATGAGCATTGCAGCAAACTAGATTTGGGGATATGGAGCAGTGCACCATGGGATACCTGCTTAGCCCAGCCAATAGATGACTTCGAGCTAGAAAAGTTTGGCCGAGTTGGAGCTGATATTTGTCTCCGAACCCACGGATAAGAATGTGAGGTGAGATGGACTACATACATCGAACGTTATGGTGAGTGCATAACTTCCTGATTTGTAACACTGGATTTGGACTGGAATAGGGGAAACAATGTTTGTAACTGGTTGAATACAAACAAATCATTTTCTAACTATGTTTTTCAAAGTCACAGTTTTGATGTTCAGGACACTCAGTGCTACAGTAATAATGTTAACCACTTGTATGATTTAATGTTCAAGTATAAATCTCTGTGTTTAGATAACAGCTATCTGAAAGAATGTGTGGGGAGAGGTATTGTACCCAAGGGACTCGGAATTTATAAGTACCTGAATAATGTAAAAGAAAGCAGTGAGTTCCATGAGGAACTGTTAAAGATATTTAATAACTGTGGTATTGAAATAGGGAAGGCAATCATGAAAAAAAATGATCGAGAAACAGGTAAATTGTTGAAAGAGATTAGGGAAGTAAATAATTTAATTATTAATGATTTATTGTTTACAGTTGAAGAAGAAAAGGCCAAATATTTCAACATGAAAGACAAAATAGAAGATACATGTAAACATATATACTTAAGGAAATGCAAACAAATTGATAGAGACATTATAGAATATAGAGATAAGATATGTTACCCTAAACATAAGAAGAATGTATATATGAATTATCAGAACACGGTCCCTGCTTCCAGAGATAGAGTCCCCTCTGCTACATTTGATTCAATGGGACACCAAAAAGACATCAGGGCAAATTATAGCAGGTATGGGGAAGGGTATGACCTGGACAATTTAGATGATTTTCCTGACCTCCTGACCTTAGATGGTCCGAGGCAGGGACCAGTGCATTATTATCACAACTATAGAGGAGGTTAACCAAACAGGAAAGGACATTAAGCCCAGATAGAAGTGAACAAAAAAAGAGGAAACACCACCAGGGTAAGGTACCTCCAAGCAAAAAAGCAGTCCAAATATTTTAATTTTTCAAAATTCAAAACACAGCACATGAAAAACGAAACAATGTTAAAAGACATATAGTATATAATAAATATGCAATATATATACATATTTGTGACTCTCAAAATGAATGCTTTAAGGCTCAATCCAAGAGGAATGGTTTCAATGAAATCCTGTCATTCAGATCATGTCCTCTGTTCACTTGTAACCTGACTATCCATTTCCCTTCTTCCTTCTCTGTGTAATTACTTATATTGCCTGACCTCTCAGTGAGATATATAGACTCTTAAACTAGGAACTTAAAGCTATGTGTTTTGAAAAATGAAATATACAAGTAATAGTGTATATGTTTTAAGTAAGGTTTCTATGCATATTATTTTTTAGTAGTTTTTTATATGGAGAAATCCATTATATGCTCCTTATATAGAGAATTTTATCACATGCTGCTATATGTTTATTATAGATGTCATATATGAGAATTGTGACTTTAAGTGTTTTAATAGTGTATTTTCATTGGCCTTTTATTGGTTCCCTTTGGAAGTGATGCAGCATTTAAATGAAATTGAAGTATTTTAGCATTTTTAATTCTGAAGAAGCGTTCTTGGAGATGCGAAAGCGCTTACTTTGTGAAATAAAGAGTTTGATTTGTTATACATTCAGAGGTTTGCTTCGATTGTTGTGGAGTACCTGCCATTCTCTTTTTTCTATCCAGATAGGAGTGGGCCTTTGGAAAGTGTATCTGGTCAGGGAAATAATAGAATTGAAGTGTTAGGGAATAGGCACATTTTTCAAAATTTTAGCATCTATAATTATAGTGTTGAAGAAATTATACCTATTCATTTCAAATTATTTAGTAAAGGGTTGAAATTTGTGCCCACTACATCTAGTAATATTTCACAGACTTTAATTGATTTGAAAATGTCTATTCGCAAAAAAAAACCTTGAATTATTATTCAATAATGAAACAAAATACAATTTATATACTACTACCCAAGTTAAGAAGAAAAGTACATATAACCCACCCCTCCACCCACAATTAAAAAACTTTGAAACACTGGTGGAAGATGAGATTAGATCTGGATTTAATAAAAGGACATTTTTTTTAACCTTACGAAGGAGGAAAACCAGTTATTAGATTCACTTAAGGAAAATCATTATTTAAGAGTTATAAAGCCAGACAAAGGGGGAGAGGTGGTACGTATGGATGATATAATATATTCTGCTAAAATGCTAGATATGCTTAATGATACAGATATATATGTTAGGGTTTCTAAAAATGAAATTAATGTTTCATACTGTAAGATAGATTTTATGCTGGAAGAAACCCTACATGAGGGTACTATAACGCCTGAAATACTTCATTACCTGACTATAGACAATCCGAAGATCCCATCCATCTTTGGAATCCCGAAACTCCACAAAAATCTAGATGACCCACCCCTCAGGCCCATTGTGGCAGCCAGGGGCTCTAAAACATATCCTCTAGCAAAATTTTAAGATATAGAGCTCAATAAAGTTTGTACTGAGAGGGAAGGGATCCTAAAATATTCTTGGGACTTTCTAAGAAGCATTAATCAAAAATTGTTTCAAGAGGAACTTATATTTGTTACTGTGGACATTTATGATTTATTTAATGTGATACCTCACACCATAGGTTTGCAATGATTTGAGGAAGCATTAAGGTTTAAGGGTAACATCCAACATGAGAAAGTTTGTCTCTATCTAGAGTTGATGGAATTCATTTTAAAGAGTAATTTTTTATTTTTTGAGGGGGAGTTCTATCAACAAATAAGTGGAGTGGACATGAGAGCAAGTTGTGCTCCCATGTATGCCAATCTGGTGCTTTCTACATGGAAGAACAAATGTGTATTAAATTCTTAATTATTATTGTTTACAGTTGAAGAAGAAAAGGCCAACTATTTCAATATGAAAGACAAAATAGAAGATACATGTAAACAGATATACTTAAGGAAATGCAAAAAAACTAGATAGAGACATTATAGAATATAGAGATAAGATATGTTACCCTAAATATTGGAATTATTACCACCGTTACTTGAATGACATCTGTATTTTTTGGGTGGGACCTCAGGAAATATTATTGAATTTCATTGAATACATTAATAATACTACTGGATTTTTAAAATTCTCCTACAACATCACCCATGATAGATTAGAGTTTTTAGATGTTTCGCTAGAGAAATTAGTGAAAACTAAATATTTCAAGTCTAATATCTATAGAAAAAGTACATACTCCAACTCCTATCTACATTTTACCAGTGCCCACCCCTTTCCCAAAAGAGAGGTATCGTGAGGGGCAGGTCATTAGGAGTAGTAGAATGACACCTGAAGCTACAGACTTTGAAAAGGAAACTGAAAAATTAAAACAAATGTTCTTAGATAGACAATACCCCATCTCCCTTATAGAGGAAATTCTTGAAGAAATAAAAGAAGAAAGACATAACAAATTTGCCCCAATTTTAGGGAAGCCCATTACACTAGAGGAAAACAAATCTAGGACAGAACAAACCAACACCAAATGGAGCAATAACTTTATTCTGAATTTTAGTACAAAATCTACTCTGATTAAAAAGGTAGTGAGTACTAATTGGAACAAATTTAGCAATCTTTCAGATTTGAGGAGTATTTTTAATGAACCCCTAAGATTTACTTATAGGAAAGGGAGAAACATCAAGGAAGTTCTGGAGAGTAAAAAGAAAAGAAAGGTGGTCTAGAGAGCTGGCACTTTTAAATGTGGGAGAAGCTCCCAGTGTTCCTATATCCTTCAAGGGACATCATTATTTCTAACAAGAAGGGAGATAGAAATAGAATCTAATAGGTTTTGCAATTGTGAAAGTGTAGGGGTGATATACATTGCTGTGTGTGAGTCTTGCAAGGCTTTTTATGTTGGACAAAATACTAGAAAGTTCAAAAGACATATTTATGAGCATTTAAATGATGTCAAAAACAAAGACGAAAATAATGCCTTGTTTAGACATAATACTACTTGCCCTTCAGCCAAATTTGTTTTTTTCGTGATAGAAAAAGTAGAAGTGGATCCATGTGGGGGGCTATGGGAGACCACAATTGAATATCGTGAATTGTTCTGGCAACTCAAACTGGATGCTAACAAAAAGTTTGGCTTAAATGATTTTATTTCCCTGGCCCCTCTCTGTCTTAAAGCTGCTAAAATATAGTAATTTTATAGCAGAATTTATAGTAATTTTTATTTTGACCATTAGAGGGAGCAATTGTACTCACTATTTCATTAAATAAGCTAAAGACACATTTTACATTTATATTTTAACAATTATATTTATATTTATAATTATATTCATATTATATGTATGAATTATATGTATTTATTATAAGTATGTGTTTTTAAGGAAGTTTTTTAGCATTTATATGTGTAATAAGTTTGTTCTAAGTTTTTTGTTAAAAATTTTGAACATGTTATAAGAAGGTTTTAACTTTTAATTATACTAAAGATGTGATTGGCTGTGAGTTCAGGGGACGGTATATAAGGAGATTAATGAATTACTGTGTGTAATGTCTGATGAAGTCTTCTGCTTGGACAAAAACGTATTTGTACTGACAACGTTATTAAAATCAGCTTTCCTCGGGCTTTATAGTGTGGCTGTTCATCATTACAGCTGGGTTCTTGGTTTGGTGTGCTCTGGTTTTTGTATGGTTTTGTGTGGACGTTTCCTTTTGGCACACACTCCTGTTGAGTATTCTTGTCTTTACTGTTGTTACTCTGCTTTATTTTAATCTTTTGACAGGAAAATAATGCAGAACTTGGATCATTTAGCATTTGCTCGTTAGTTACCATATGTATGACTCTGCTCTCTGTATTTTTAATGTTGGATCATGATTTTACCACAAACTAAGTTATCTGAATATCTGTGAAAAAACAGACCAGTCAGGCTGTAGGTGGACTCAACAATAGCGTTAATAAAAATAATAAGAATAAAGTAAAAACAAGATAAGATCTTTTGCACCAAAACAAGGTGCTTCCTCAAGTTTATCTAAAAACAGCTACATCCCCTGCTCAGTGGGATAGAAACTATTCTTATTGATACTAAACAGTTCTTCAAAAGGTTATGTGGTTGGAATATGACTAATGAAACTGAACATTTTTATTTTGTTACAATGGACGTTGTTTCATTAGTCACTGTTATACATAATGACGTCGGACTTGAATATGTTAGACTTTTTTTGTGCCATCATTCAGATTTTAGTGACCTTAAGATGAATTTGGTATGTTCACTTTTAGAAATTGTTCTAGTACACAATGCTTTCATTTTTGCATATAAGTATTATCTACAACGGACTGGTGAGGCGATGGGCACAGTATGTGAGAACAGTTATGTCAGTATTGTCTTGGCATACTGGGAGTATGAATCTGTGCTCAGCAATAAGAACATGTTTTTTAACAATGTTTTACATTATGGATGGTTCTGTTTGTTGTGGCACTATTGAGACACTCGGTCAGTTCATAGAATACTTGGAGACTACGACTACCTTTCTTAAATTTACTTATAAATATTCTGATATAGCTATAGATTTCCTTGATGTCTCAGTTATGAGGACACCTACTGGTATAGCTGCATCCATTTATTCTAAACCATGTAAAAGGAACAATTTACTTCATGCTAAAAGCATGCGCCCTAAATGATTGACGCGGAATGTATTGAAGGGGCAGTTTTTTAGATCTGCATGCCTGCGCATGAGAGATAGTGACATGTATACATATTTTGATACCCTATCTTCACGTTTTATGGGTAGGGGTTATGACTCCCAGGAAGTCTCTTGGGCACAAAATGAGGCTGTATTTAATAGGGAGACTAGAACTAGACCATTTTTCTCTGAGATTGACACTTCTGTGTTGTCAGCTAATGATGGTACTCATTGTCTTAGAATGTGTACTACTTATACAGTTGATGCTCAATATATATGTGATATCAGAAAACATTGGAGAATCTTAATGTCTGATGTTAAATTTAAAGAGCTGTTAGGTGAGTGTCCACGTTTTTCTTTTAAGAATAACAAATCTCTAAAGAAGATGCTTTGTTATAAATCTGCTGTTAAAGTGAACAAAGTTACATCTAGTAGAATTGGTACATTTCCATGCAAGAGTTGCAATGTATGTAAATATGTTAGAGCTGACTCCCAGTTTTTTCATCCTGATCTAGAGCGTGTTTTTGATTTTAAGTTGTATGCTGGTTGTAGTACTGCTAACATTGTTTACTTGGCTGTTTGTGAAATGTGCCATTCATTTTATGTTGGCAAGGCCAACAGATGCTTAAGAGACAGGATAAAAGAACATCTTTATAGTATTCATAAAGGAGATGTTAAAAATGCTCTAGCTAAACATGTTGTAGTGTCTGGCCCTGAGCATAGTTTTAGGTTTATGGTGATAGAAATTGCTATGGATAGTATGAGAACAGGTGATCTGAGAATAACCACTGAATGTGTTGAGAAAATGGATTCTGAGAATACAAGCTGTAAAAGGGAGGGACCTTAATGAGTTTGTACCACTTAAACCTGTATTACAATCACACGACCTTCTGCATTAGTATTTATTTGCTGTTTTAGCTCTTTTTAGATAGATCTGAGGAAGCACCTTGTTTTGATGCAAAAGGACTTATCTTGTTTTTACTTTATTTTATTATTTTTATTAAAGCTATTGTCAAGTCCACCAATGGCCTAACCGGTCTGTTTTTTCATAGTTATTTTTATTATTATTTTCCGGTTTTGTCCTGTTTGCTTGCCTAAGTTATCTGACTATACTGTGGTGATTGTACTCTTTCTGATACGCAAATATAGTTTAAAATGCTATTAAATGTTATTGTATGGCAGTTTAACATGGTTAAAGTGTGTGGAGCTAATTTTAACACTGGTTTGGCACATCGGTTGCTTCAGTGTTTTGACTTTGTGTACTGGAAATTCTTTAACCTCTGTAAGTTGTAAAAGAGTTCTGAAGACATTTCAGACTGTTTTTGTGATAATAGCAGAGTTTGGCAGACTTTAGTTGTATGGGGACATGCTTATTGTAATACATTATCAAGTACTGTCAGTTTATTATTCTGGCTGGTGTTCTCTTCCCTCTGACTTGATGGAGCCTGTCTTTGGTACCTCTCCCCCCATCAAATCCAATTGCTCCTAAAAATAAAAAAATAAAAAAATAAATAAAATAAAATGATGCCTCAGAATATGGTTAGTGATTCTCAGGGCCACTGCTTGGCCTGCATATTACTTACCTTTTGCTCCATCTCCCTGCATGTAGCTTTGCTGGCCACTATGAAATGGAGGTTAGACAGAGCCTCTGGTGCTGTTACAATGTCTGGCATGGGATCATAGATTCATAGGTAAGTATTAGGCCAGCTGCTCTTGTAAGCCATTTTAAGCCTAGCCAATTTCCCTTTTTGTGCTTAAAATTACCCATCACATCTGGTTATAGATTGGCCTTATCCATCCAATGGTCAATATTTATATATTACCACTAATGAGAATAACTGGGATAATAGTGTAAATATGTTACCAAGAAGAATAAAATGTAACTCAGTTCTGTCATTTCCTTTTGCACTATTGCATGTCAAACTTACAGCACCTGGATGCTTTTCCGTACATCATTCGAAAAGTATCTATCCTGGTTCTTTACCAGCTTAACAGAACCTATCCCTTAGTAACTACTGCATAGGGATAGCATGGGTGCATGGTATTAATGGGTATTACAGCATTATTTGTGCATGGGGAGTTCATCCATTAAGGTCTAGAGACATATCCATATGTTTGAAATCACCAAGGGATGAGGTAGATGTTTGTGTGCATACTACTACTGAAAAGCCTACAAAGCTTTTTATTAAGAAATGGACAACATAAATTAGGAATGCTTGGGGACAATGCATCCTATCACTTAAACCATGACATACCAAGATACATGTATGAAAGAAATAAAATGTTTTAATAGAACCAAATCCTTTAGGTGCAGGAGTAGTCCAGGGTAAGAGATCCCTTACTAGACATAATACTCTGCCCCCAGATATGTTACCTAGTAGTGAAATTTACAAGAAAAAGAAACAGAAACTTTATTGTACAGCTGATAATAAGATTGTAGCTGTTTATAAGGATGATGTGGCTTCCTTGACTTAGAGTGTTCTGCAAACAGCTAATTCTGGTAGTTGTGTTCCCAAACATGGCTCTAGTGCTAGTTTGGTTTCAGATTTTTCTGTTGTTTAAGAGAATGATGAAGAATCTGATTAGGATAATGATGATTTTCTAATAGATACTGAGTCCAGTCACACAGATTCTTCAAACGCTGAACCTAAGCTGAATTCCAATCAAGTATTCAGATTTCCTCAGATGATTGCTAGACTTAGTGATGTTTTGCTTTGGAGCAGTTGGGAACTAGCCCAGAGCTAGGCATGCTATATGACCTCATAGAGGATGAGATGTCCAGTTCTGTGGCTATTCCCCCTCTCTTATCTGTCTTGGAAGATATTTATAAAGGTGCCTAGAGGACACCAATATCTATTCCAGCAGTTCCTAAAAAGGATCTGAAAAAAATAGATTCTTCTGGGATATGACAGATCTCGTTCTTAATTTGACCACTGACTAAGCTGCGGTCTCCTCAGCTACTTACTCTGATATAAAGTCATTGACTTCATCTAATCTAACGCCTCCTGATAAAGAGGGAAAATGGTTAGATTTCTGGTTCAAAAGGTTGTCTCTTTATAGTACTCTTGCTTTTAGAATGTTAAATTGTCAAGGATATATGTGGAATTTTCTTTTACAGTGTGCATTAACGTGCAGATACAGTCTTGAGAAATGCTGCTTCTTCCGTTCTGTTAAGACGGTATGCTTGGTTACAGAATTAAAACTTCCTACTGATTTAAAAGCCAAAATTATGAATACACCTTTAAGTTCTGAATTGGTGTTTGGGTCCTTTGTTGCACAGATTCTCAAATAGTGGGATGATAGAGGCAAATTAATGCATGGGTATCTAGGATGTCTCATGTACCCAAGTTCTCCTCAAACCAGGCAACTTCATTCAAGGGACAGAAAAAACAAAAGTACCCGCCAACCAAAAGTCAGGAATCCAAAAGGAAATTACAGGAGGGATAATTCTTGAAACCAAGCAAGAGGAGTTAATTTCCAAAGATGGATCAACCCCATGTAAAGGAATGACTATGTTGAGTCCCAGAGCACCCCCCCAACCCTTCTTTCTCCCCCTCCTACACCCTGCAGCCTGGCCACAAATAGTCTCACACAAACGGGTTCTGAGAATAATTTGGAAAAGATACTCTTAGTAGTGGATAGAAAATCCTCCCACTTTAGAGGAATTCTCACACACCTACTATACTTGACCAGACAGAGCTGTTCCCTCCAGTGCTCCAGTACATAGTAGAAAAGGTGGTCACAGGACCAATGCTTTGGTGCACAAAGGCAAATGATTTTACTCCAGAAACTTTTTGCCACTAGAAAAGGAGCACTCCTGGATATCTGTCCTTTCTTAACACCTTTGTAAAAGATTCCAAATTCAAAATACCTTACAGTCAGTCCTAGTGTTGCTTCCAGACCAGTGTTTCATGGTGACTCTAGATCTCTAGGATGCTTATCATCATATTCCTATTGCTCCCAATTTCCGGAAACTTTTGAGATTTGCTGTGTCTGGCTTACATTATCAGTGTTCTGTGTTAACCTTTGAGCTGTCTACTGTACCTCGAGTGTTTACAAAGTGTCTGACTCCAGTAGTTGCCTGTTGCAGAACCCTAGGCATCCACATTTGTTTCATATTCATATGACTTGCTGATTTGTGCAGATTCTGTATCCAAGCACTTTGGAGTCCTTAGACAAGTGTGCATCCCTTCATTCCCATCTGAATTTCAAGTTGCAACTTTAAAAGTCCTTTTCACACCCTTGCAATATATTGCTTCTTTAGGTGTTGAATAGTCACAGTAAAAATGTTGGCCTTCCTGCCAGAAGAGATGCCACAGTGCATGAATGTAAAAGAGATGTTGGCAGTGATTCATACCTTAAAAGGGTTTTCACCATTTATGGACTTTATGGACTTTTCTATTGTTCACAGATGACACTACCATGATGTTGTACCTCATAAAGCAAAGGGTATAAGTCATAATCTCTTTGCTGTTTGGCAGTGATGGCTTGCGAGCTGGCTTTGCAGCATTCTCTGACACTTCAGACTTTGCTCATTCCACCAGAGCAAAACACAGTGGTAGACAGACTAAGCAGATTCTGGCAAGACCCTTAAGAGTGGAAGGTCTACGTAGAGGTCCCCCAGGACTTGATAAAGTGTAAGAAACATCTCAAGTAGATCTGTTCACTTCCTTTCAAAACAGACAACTGAAAAAATTCTGTTTAAGACATCCTTGGAACCATGCTTGGAAGAGAAGACGTTTTATCATTCTCATGGTCAGAAATGTTCTTGCATGCATTTCTAGCCTTTCCAATGATTCCCAAGGTACTTCTAAATATTCAAAAAGAATTACCAAAGATTATTGTGGTAACCCCCTTTTGGCCCAGCCAAAGACTTTTCTCCGTTTTAATGGAATTGGCCAAGGGCAATTACCACAAGCTCCCTGACAGACTGTATATGCTCAAACAGCATTAGGGGTGAATGGTACACTCCTGTTTAAAGCAATTGCAGCTAACAGCCTGAATAATTCTATATTTGACAGCTTTTATGCACTTGTCCTGTGATAATGTGCAGCAGGTATTTAAGGAGACAAGAAAATCTGCAACTAGAAAATCTTACATTTACAAGTGGAAATGATCTAGGTGGTGCCTAGCTTATAACAGAGGTCATGAAAAGAATTTGACCCCTCTGTTTTTTAAATATTTGTGTGAGATGGTTTCTCATATGCATTTAATAAAGTGCATCTTATGGCCATCTCAGCTTGTCTGCCCATGGTTAGCCCTTTTTCTTCTCTTTTTGCAGTCAAACAGTTTTTGAAAGGAGTGTTACACGTGAGATCCCCTCAAAAGCAAATTCTTCCTCCCTGGGATCTCAACTTTATTCTTGAAAAACTGATCTTACCTTCTTTAGAATTTGGAACCTGCCACTCAGGATGATTGCAGTTCATTACTTGGAAGACTATTTTACACATTAGTCTAACATCTGCAAGGCGAGTCTCTGAGCTGCAATTTCTCGTGGTGGTCTAACCATATATGATTTTTCACAAGGACATGGTTATGTTAAACACTAGTCCATTACTCATGCCTAAAGTTGTTACTGAATTTACCTTGTATCAAGCCATCAGTCTCCCAATGTTCTATCCTTATCCAAAAAACAAGAGAGAACAGATCTACATACCTTGGATATGCACAGCAGCTTAGATACTACCTTAACAGAATAAAGCCCTTTAGGAATGTTGAACAGCTGTTTGTCTCCTATATGGGACTAAAAAGGGTCAGCCTTTCTGTACACAAGTATCCACAAACACAACGAAAACAGCAACAGTTCACAAACACATACCAAACACTTTTAACACAAGGATCCTTTGAAGGCGAAAGGCCGAGGTACCAAATCGTAAATAAAGAAAACTGGTACAAGTGTTTGGTATGTGTTTGTGAACTGTTTCTGTACACAAGCTATTGTATAATGGCTGTCCTCTACTATAGTTTTCTGTTACTCCCACAATGGTAAATATCTTCCAGGCAAGGTTAAGGCTGACTCGACTAGAGTCTTATCTTCTTCAATGGAATAATAGAAAGGGGAAGACTCTAGAAGCAGTCTAGAGTTAGCAGCCTAGTCCTGTGTTCATACATTCACAAAACACTACAAACTGGATTAATTTTCAAGGTCCAGAGCAGGCTTTACTAGGACCATTCCTCAGGGGCTCCTTGATCCTTATCCATCCACCTATCCTGGTTGGGTAAAATTTGACAATGTGCCCAAAATACCACTGAGGCATTGTAAAGGATGAACATAGTACAGTTGTGTAAGTCCTATTTATCTGTAGCAGTAGAAGTTTGAATTGCTCCCATCCTCAGTGGCAGCATCCAACCACCAACCTCCAGACTTTGTGTAGTTGAGGTGGGTCTCAACCTCTTTAATTCAGTTGCTGTTGTTGGATTTGTTTTTTATATTGTATTGTAATTGGTTGTAAATTTACTTTTGCTAGATGATTCTGGCTTCAATTCATTCCTATCCTTCTTTGTTAAAGAGAAAGGCCTGAACACTCACTTCCTGTGACAGCTGAAGGCTTCCCTCTCAGGATATGCTCAGCCAATCAGACATCATAAGAGAGAGGTAGGGGAGTCTGAGCTTTTGAAATCTGATCACTGGGCAAGAAAGGAATTTGAGCATCTACTGTTACAATTAAGTAGGACATATGAAACTGTACTTTCCTCAGTTCCAAAAGAACTGTCCATCTAAGGCAGGACCTTTATTTCATAAGGACCAAAAAATGCTAGCAGAGGGGCAAATTTTTCAAAACAGCAATTCCAAGATAAACCTAAATTAGATTTCAATCTTTTTTGACTCTATGTGACTATCTACCCTATTTTCTTCCTCTCCTTCACCTCTGATAATCCTCTCAAAATCTTTCAAAGAAACTCTTCCAGTTCCTACCCTTTTGGGAACTGATAACATCAGACAAATAAGTTGACAAAATTATAGATAAAGACTAAAAGTACCTAGGAACCTTCTTCCATCTCTCTTTCTCTCTCTCTCTCTCTCTCTCTCTCATTCTCTCGCTCTCTGTCTCTCAGGAATCCCGCATGTACACCCAAATAAAACTCATCTGATTGGGCCAATACTACATGAACTGTATCAACAAGGAACAATAGAATTAGTTCCACATCAACAAGAAAGAAGGGTATTGTACTGAAGACTTTCCTATAGAATTAGTTCCACATCAACAAGAAAGAAGGGCATTGTACTGAAGACTTTCCTATAGAATTAGTTCCACATCAACAAGAAAGAAGAGTGTTGTACCGAAGACTTTCCTTAGTTCTGAGAATGGAAGCAACATGACATTCTTTCTGAATTTTCAGTCCTCAATACTTTTTGACTGTGCCAAAATTCAAGATGTTGACTCATCACTCTTTGCTTCCAATGATCTTTCCTCATGCTTCATAGTAATCCTGGACCTTGTGGATGCTTCTTTCAGATTCTAATTCATCCAGATAACAGCAAATTCTGTGCCTTACACTTTCACTTTCAAATTTCTGCTTTGTTGTTTGGTCTTTCTGCAGGCCCCAAGGGTATGTCCAAAATATCTAACCCCTGTCATGGCATTCTGTGAGTTCCATGGTATCCATATATACATTTACCTAGATGAGTTCCTCCTATAGGCTACCTCAAAGGACAAACTCCTTCAAGCTCTTAGTTTCACAGCAGATCTCTTTCTTTGTCTAGATTTCATTGTAAACTTGAAAAAAATCTATCTAGCAACCCTCTCCAGATCTAATCTTCCTAGTGCACTGCTATTTCCTTCTTCTAATCTCTACTACTCATCAAATTGACCTCAGCATCACATACTGAGAGCCCTGGGATACATGGCTTCAACTATGCAAGTGTCATGCTCCATTTGAGGAAGATTTATTGGCTCCTTAAACCATTCTGGACACAGCTTTGCCTCCCCTGGACTTCTCATTTCCTCTCTTGCCCTTCATAAAGAAGGAGCTATTTTGGTGGATCTGCCAGATATTAATCAATCATGGAGTGCCCTTTCTGGTTCTCTCTTCCATCCATGATGTCTCCCAGTATGCTTCAGACCTGGCCAAGGGGAAATGATCCAAGAGCATCAGAGTCTTGGGTCTGTGGCCATCTTAAGACAGGAAACATCACATAAATGTCAAAGAGATGAAGGCTCTGATCCTAGCTCTGCAAACCTTGCATCACATTTGGTCTCCAGAAACCCTTCAAGCTCTAACAGGCAATACCACAGTAATGTGATACTTCAACAAGCAAGGAGAAACAAAATCTTAGCATCTCTGCAGACTGGCTAGGATAACCAGATAAATAGGTGTATACAAACCGTCACTTCATTCAGGCAGTTTATATCCCCTAAGAGATTAACATTGGTGTCAATTATTTGAGCAGATCTAAGTCGGACCCTCACAAATGGATGCTGACTAGAGAAGGTTTCTCACAGATTGGCCATCAGTGGGCTACTCCCCAGATAGACCTGTTTGCCTCCACTCTGAACAGGCAGCATAGACTTTTTTGTTCCAGAACTTCATGCCCAGAGGCTTTGAAAAGGAAATTCCTTTATGACTTTCCTTCCTTTCCTCTGATTTTCAAGTTCATCTTCAAAACTCAAGAAAAGACAAAGATGCTGTTAGTGGCCATTTCTGGCCCAGAGAACACTGGAATGTTATGTTGTCCTATCTTGCCTTCATTCTTACATGGATGGGGTTGGAGCTGATCTTCAGCTCCGACTCAGCTGAATATACAGCTGGAAGTCTCAAACCTGGCTCGTGGCAGGTAGGTATCTCATGATGCAGTGGTGCAACTCTCCAGATCTCGTTTGTCGCTTTACGGGGTTGGATGTGCTCTTTTTGGCCGTGGCTAAGTTTTGCCATTTTTCACTTTATTAGCTAAAATTTCTAGTAGTTTTGCATTTATAGTGTTTCCTAGTGTATTTAAATAGTTAGATTAAGCATGTAGCTACTCTTATCTCCTTCTGTAGTTGGTGCTGCTTTTTGGCCATCGTTTTTTTCGCAGGCCTTATTGTATCCCATAGTTATTGTAGTGGTGTGCTGTTTATTTCCCTTTTTCTGTAGTTGGTATCTGGTAGTAGTTAATATTTAGCTCATTTAAATTAGAGAGCTAATCGCCCATTTTAGTTAGAGGGCTGGTAGTTTAGTAGTTAGTGTGTGTTATCTTTAGTATTTAGGTCCATTTCAGTTAGAGGCCCTAGTGCTATTCCTGTCAAGTTTCTATGGTGATATTTTCTTAGATGTGGAATGTTTACTAGGTTAGGATGCTAATTTGCCTTTTCTTAGAAGTGCAGTGTTCTTTAGTTTAGAGTGTGTGGTCTTTCACAGTTTGGAAAGTCACATTTTGTTTGGGAACTCTCTTCTATCATGTCTAAAAACTTTAGAGAGAGAGAGCATAAGCCTTCAATTTTTAAAAAATGTTAAAGGTGTACACAAAAGATGTCAATTACTGATGGACATGTCATTTGCAATTACTGTCTAGGGGCTATTCGTTTGCAGGAGGATTGTACTTTCTGTCACTCCTTTAGTGATAGAGTGTTACATGAAAGAGGAAACAAACTGATTCTCAAGGGGTTCTTAAACCCAACCTTTGAGGAAGCTGTACAGAGTGCTTCTTCTTCATCCTCTTCTTCTTCAAAGAGGGGCAAACCTTCTAAAAGACCATCATCTGTTTCTACGGCTCAGTCAGAGCCTCCAGAAAAATTATCTAAAATTTGTAAGACACCTACCTCCCCGGCTCCACAGCCCTCGGAACTGTCGGAGGTTATTATCATCGACAAGTTTGGTTCTTCAGCTCCAAGGTCCTCGGAGCTGCAAGATGCCGTGTCTCACAACCAGTCCATTGACATTTCACTGGTCTTCCCAACTCTGAGATCTCCCATTTTGGAGAGGTCTCATTCTCCTTCTCTATCCTCCAGGTCCACTAGGAGCCTATCTGATGATGACATGGACCGGGTGGTGCGCAGGCTCTTGAAGTCGCTGGTACTAGCCAAATTGTTCTTGGCTCCAACCTTTCAGGTCTTGGAGCCTTCTAAAGCCGTTACATCCACAGTTGTTCCTCCTCTGAGCCAAGCTGGACCCTTAGAGCCAGAGTGCCTGGTACCACTTACTGTAGAACCATCAGTTTCAGGACCCCCTTTGGTGATCATGGAGCAGACATCTGCTCTGACTCTCTCAGTGCCATCTAGAATGCCTGGGAGCCAAGGTTCTCTGGCTGGTCCTGAGGGGGACGGTCGAGCCTGAACTTCTTTGGTGCCAAGACTACCCCTTGAAGCATTGGCTCGGGTGAGCTCAGCTCCTAAGTCAACCTCGGAGCTAATCTCCTTGGGTCTGAGGGCATCCTCTGTCTCCTCGGAGCTGGGGATGTCTTCAGAGCTGGTGGGGTCTGCTTTTGAGCTGATGAGGACTGTGCTGTCTACCCCTACAGCTCTACATAAGGATACCAGTATTTGTCCCCCTAAGGCACTGACTACTGTCTTGACACCACCCCATCCACAGGACAGCAGAGGTCCAGAGGCTCAGGATCCCCCACTGGATGAACCCCTCTTTTCCGAGGCCTCCCCAGAATACCCTTCTGAGGAGTCCCTCAGAAAATAACTTGTAAGAGCAAGCATATAGACTCCCCGGATGAGTCTGTCACTTCAGACACTGACCTCAAGGAGTCAGAAGGGTCCCCACAGTCGTCTTCTGATGATATCTCATTTGCAGATATCCTAGAGATCCTAAAGCAGAGAGGTGGCTGGAAGGCCATCACCCCTTCTGATGAGGAGTCATTGTAACTGAAAGCCTTTGGATTTCAACCTTTAGCCTCCTGGGTGTCTCCGCCTTTTGACGAACTAGTAGACTTGGTCAGTCAAAGGCGTGGGAGTCATCTGACTCAATGGAACCAGTCAAGGTCTTGTCATCCGCTACCGGAAAGGATTTTCTCACAAAGGGTGTACCTGTAGATGCTATGGTGGTGTAGCAGCCACCAAGAAGGGACTCTTGGAGACATCCTCAAATGTCCATCCTCCAAACAAAGATTCTTGAATGATGGACAGATACGGGAAGCGTGTCTTTTCATCAGCGACTATTACACTCCGATCATTGAACTACCTAACTCACTTTACAAGACTACAAAGAGATTGCCTGAAAGAGCTAGCAGATACTCTACAAGGAACATTAGTTGTGGGGGTGAATGAGAAGATCTCTTCCCAGCTATCCACCTTAAATTCCATAGTCAAGTCCTACATGAGGCTGATATCTTACGCAGTGGAGGGCGCGAGCAGGGCAGCGGGTTCAAGAGTTTCCCTGAGGAGACACTTCTGGATGCACTTGTGCAATTTTGCGGAGCCCTTTACATCTACCTTTACTAATGCCCCCTTTGATGGTTCCTCACTCTTTGGACCCAAAGTAAAGGACACACTCACCAGAAGCGAGCATGAAGGGAAAACTCTCTATGCCATTGGGTAAGTTTTTCCGTACCTTCAAGACCTTATCCTAAAGGTCAGAAGAGTGGGAAAATGTGGTTCAAAAGATCTCAGGGAGCTTTCCAAGATGCATGAAGTGAATCCTTCCCCACAGGCAGAGTGGGAGGTAACAAAGGTAGATGTCATCCTAGAGGTAGAGGGGGTCCACAAAACCAGGGCGACCATGATTCCTTTTGCGGATGTTCCTGTCAGCGCTCCTGAAAGGAGGCCCAACTGCTCTACTCTGAAGGCAGTCGGGGGATGTTTGTCTTTGTACCCAGAAGCCTGTTAAAGTATCACAAGAGACAAGTGGGTACTAAGAATAATATCCAGACAATATTCCATTCCCTTTTGCCACCCTGTCCCACAAATCAGAACAATCCCAGATGTTACACCCAATCTAAGGGAGCAAACAACTATAGGAATCCAAAGGTTACTGGACAAAAGAGTCATCCAAGAAGTCCCCACAGACCAAACAGGATTTGTAACTTACTCAAGATTCTTTTTGGTGCCAAAAAACAGGGGACTGGAGACCCATGTTAAACCTAAGCAAGTTAAATGAATCTGTCAAGAAATAAAAGTTCCAAATGGTGACACTGCAGTCAATACTTCTCTTCTTAGGGAAAGATGATTGGTTGTGCTCGATAGACCTCCAAAATACGTCCTACCACATAAATATGGACAGAGCATCGAGGAGTCATTTATGCTTCTGGCTGGGAGCTAGTCATTATCATTTACAAGCTCTGCCCTTTGGTCTCACTACAACCCTCAGAGTATTCACCAAATATATGGCAGTAGTCACGGCTCACTTGAGGCATCTGGGATTCCAAGTATTTCCGTATCTCAACATTTGGCTCCTAACTGCCACCACCAAGCCTCTACTCCAGCAAGCCAGGGACGTGACTTTGGAAATTTGTGCTCAGTTAGGCATAACAGTCAACTTATAAAATCTGCCCTGTTGCCCTGTCAACATATTACCTTCATAGGCGCAGATATAGACACTGTTTCTTTCATGGCACGTCTTCCAGCAGAGAGAATTTCAGCCCTCAGGCAACAAGTAAATCACCTTCTTCCCAAGGACATGGTAAAAGCAAAGGTAGTTCTAAAATTTTTAGGAACAATGGCTTCCACTATAACACTAGTTCCCCTCACCAGAATGCACATGAGAATCCTTCAATGGCTTTTGTTCTCCCAATGGTCACTTCAAGAGCTTCCTATGTCTCACCTCATCAGAATAATGGAGTCGTGCAAAAAGAACTTATGGTAGTAGATCCAGTCCAGCCACATGACCATCAGGAGACCTTTTGTTCTGCGACAACCAGTTGCAACAGTCACCATGGACACTTCCCAGATGGGGGGGGGGGCATTATCTGGGAAGAATGGCCCAAGGTATATGACAGGAACACAAGGCCTACTTACACATACATGTCCGAAAGATGACAGCAGTGCTTCTGGCATTGCAAGCACTCCATGACTTTCTTCCTCTAGGGATGATTGCTATAAATCAGACAATATGTCAGTGGTTTGGTACATAAACAAGCAAGGGGGAACCAAATCTTATCCTTTGTGTCGAGAGGCCCTGAGAGTTTGGCAATGGGCAACTTCTTTCCGGTGCTTTCTAGTAGCAACACACATCCCGTGAAGTCCAATGTGAAAGCAGCCAAGCTGACTAGGGCAATTCTGATGCCTCACAAGTGAGCTCTGAACCAGAACATAGTGAAAAAGATCTTCTGGAAATGGGGTCAGCCTTGCTGCGATCTTTTCGCCACTCTCATGAATGCCAAGTGCAGCAGCTACTTTACCCTAATTCCCCCACTGGGGGAGACACCGAGAGATGCACTTGGACATGATTGGCCATTGGGACTGCTTTATGCCATTTCTCCATCTCCCCTCATACCCAAAGTCATTCAGAAAGCACAGTCCTTGGGGAAGCAGGATGATTCTCATTGCCCCATACTGGCCTCATCAGATTTGGTTTCCCTTCCTTTCGCCTCATCTTTAGGAGACGCCTTGGACTTTGGACCCAGTTCCAGACCTGCTGACACATATGTCAGGCTCACAACCTGACAGCATGGCTGCTGCACTTCCCAGTTTAGTCAGGCTTCAAAATTTCACTCCAACAGTTAAACACATATTGATGTCCTCTCATAAAGCTTCTACTAGAAGACTATATTCTAGCAAATGGAAAAGATTTTCTCTTTGGGCTCAAAATAAAAACACTGACCCTTTTTCTGTGCCTATTCGATCCATTTTAGAATTCCTGGTGGAACTCTTCCAACAAGGTTGAGCTGCAGCAACCATTAGAGTACAGCTGGATGCAATTTCAAATGTCCACATTAGTAACCCTTCTTCTAACTTAATGTCACACAGGTTGTGTAAAGCATTTTTGAAAGGCATCTCCTTATTGAGACCTCCCTTTAAGGAACCCATTCCCCCTTGGGATTTGAATTTTGTCCTATCTTAACTTACATTGACACAGTTTGAACCTTCTTCATCTTCGGACCTCAAATTTCTTTCCTGGAAGACTATTTTTCTGATTGCTGTGACATCTGCTAGAAGGGTCTCAGAGGTGCAAGCGTTATCTATCAAACCGCCATATTTGATTTTTCACAAGGACAGGGTATCGTTATGAACTAATCTGTCCTTTATACATAAGGTCTGCTGTCAAGCCAATATTAATCAATCCACTGAACTTCGAGAGTTCTTCCCTAACTACAGCAACAAGGCAGAATATAAACTCCATCAGTTGGACGTGCACAGACAACTCAGATTCTATTTGCATAGGACAAAAGATTTCAGGAAATCTGACCAATTATTCATCTCCTTTTCTGAGGCAAAAAAGGGTATGCCGGTTTCTAAAGTTACCCTTCCTAACTGGCTCTCAAACTGTATCACCTTTATCTATACCTCCAATAATAGAGAGCTACCATTCAAAGTTAGGGGTCATTCAACTAGAGCACTAGCTATGTCATCTGCTTTTCAGGCCAGAATTTCTGGGAACAGCATTTGTGCGGCAGCTATGTGGGCCAATCCTCGTACATTTATCACTCATTACAAAGTGGATTTGGCCTCCAGGGACAGGGCCTCCTTTGGGTCCACTGTGCTTAATGGTGTACTCTCATGGGCCACCCGAGGAAAAGGTGCTAGGGATGCTGTTCCATCCATGTAAGAATGAAGGCGAGATAGGACAACATAACATAAAGAAGTTATGTACTCACCATAACGTTCCATGTTTGTTGTCCATCTCGCCGTTCATTCTTACAAACCCTCCGTACAGCTCATTTGGTCGACAACTAGTATTCAAGGCAAAAACCTGGGATTTGCCCCAATGTTATGTGACCCTGGAGTTGATATATATATTTTCATTTAAAATGTGTAGTTTTTGTTGTATTTTCATGTTTTAAATGGAAATAGGTGGGGAGCTTCACCCCCCACATCCCTCAATGTGGGGGGCTGTGCCCCCCCAACTATATATATATATATATATATATATATATATATATATATATATATATATATATATATATATATATATATATCAACTCCAGGGTCGCACAACATTGGAGAGGGGGGCAAATCCCTGTTAAGTGCCTTGAATACTGGTTGTTGACCAAATGATCTGTCGACCAAATGAATGTTGATCAAATGGTCTGTCGATCTTATGAAGTAGACCCATATATATATATATATATATATATATATATATATATATTTACTTATGTTACTCAATAGTAAGTTAGCAGCAAACAAGATCTGGAGAGTTCAAGTTTTTATCCATTAATCCTAGACCTGACTCACCCATTCTAGTTTTAGTAAACCCAGCTGCTGCTAAGCATTTTCTTAATACTAATTCCTCCCCTTCTAACAAGGATGGGAAGGCTTTTGGTATGTTTGGAAAAAATGTGTCTGCAACATTTGTTTTTAGAATTCTTAACTGTCAGGCGCATGTGCTAAAGTTTATTCTGGCCAGTTATGAGAATATGAGGAATGTTTGGCATTGGTTGGCTCTAGTAAGGAAAAATTTGCTATGTGTAATTTGATTTCTACTGGTCTCAAGCTGCTATCCATTGTTTAAAATGTGCATATGGCTATTCTGATGCCAATTCTAGAGCTGCTGTCACTGTAACTGTTATGAGGAGATTTGCCTATATGCATTCATAAAACCTCCCAGAGCATGTTAAAAACAAAGTTTTTGGATAGAAAACTAGTCTTTGGTCTTGTTGCAGAGGTCATTAAAATATGTGATGAGAGGAGGAAGCTGATTCACAACATTTATCATTTTTTCACTCCTCTTTTTCCAATTTTACATAGGGATGCTACACTTCCTCATCTAATTTCAATAAAAAGCAAAATAAACAGACCCATCAATCTTCTGGTATGCAGACATTTATAAAGTAGTGCCTGGGAGGTATCAAAAAGAAAGCAAGAACATCCCAGAACAAAGGGCTGTCTAATAAGCCTGAATGTCTGTGTAATAGACTTTCCTCATCCCTCCTACTCTGGCAGTCCTTTAATTCTTCCAAAAAGTATGAATCTCCATATGTTCATCATTCCCACTGCTACAGTACCTCTTAGGCTATATGTTTTTTTTACTGCCTAGGAAACAAGACCAGGCCAGTGTCAAACAGCTCTGCCCCCCCGCCCCACACACCGCTTCACTCTGACTGCTGATTGGCTAATCAAGGAGGGAAATCAACAGTCAGAGCGAAGCTTTCTTCAGTGCTTTCTTACTGCCTCAAGAAGAAGCATCTCTAGGGCTTCAAAAGAACAGCAATCAGCAAAGAGCTTGTATAAACTTTGTATTTTCTGGGACAGAAAAGTTTACAGTGGTACAGGCAGGAGTGTATGTGTCAATGCTCACTTAATAACAAGTTGCCTTCCATTCTGATTTCTATCAGTGTGTTTGTGTAGTGTTTGAAGAGTACTGACAGGGAAATTGTACCCAAGTTTTACTTTTTTAAGATAAAAGAACTAGAGAAAGTGTTGTGAGTAAAAGTGTGCTGCATGTGAACACTGAGGGACAACTTACTGTCTAACCATTAATTGTTCCGCAGACTACTCACTTACCTGTCTAGCTTCATCTGTTATATTCTTCTCAGCCAGCATGAACCATGGGGGTCAGTGATGTCCTCTACAGTTGTCCCAGTGTGTGATATGGTCATGGGAGAACCATCTTCTCTAGGTATAGAATATATCCTGAGAGATTCTTCTTGAGGTAAGTGGGGCAAGAGATCATTAGACTGTAAAAACGTCCCTCCTTTGAGATAGTCATCTACTTGAACTCCAATTAAGAAAAAACAAAAAATAAACACTGTTCTTTGGAAGAAGTAATTGCAATCAAAAAAGATGAATTCTTTACCTTGGCTATACAGGCATTGCAGGCAATAAATTCTGGTACACAATAGACCTTACAGGTAGGCATTCCCTGTAAAGTTATTCCTGAGGAAACAGTGTCTCATGGTTCTGACATTGAAAGAGATAGGGCTTTTACTCCTGTAGATTGACAAGGCCAGTTATCTGCTTTTGAGGAAAATTTTAATTCTTATTTTGCTATGGAGGATTTTTTTAATCAATCAGACCATTGGCAGAATGAATAATGTATTTTTATGGGAACAAATAGATGCTCCCCCTGAAATAAGGCTGTACTATGATATGTTACAAATGGCTATGTCTCATACCTCTCCCATCCCTTCTATACTCCCAGCCCTAGAGGATGTTTTGGATGCTGCCTGTAGTAATCCTAATATCCATTCATCAGTCCCTGAAAAAGCAGATACTTTGTAAAAGAATTATTTTCTCTTATCTTAGATTTGACACAGCCACCATTTCAACTGCATCTCTTGCTGCCAACGGGCTGGTCCTTAATACTAATCCTTCATCTGGTGACAAAAAAGGTAAAATGCTGGAATGTAAAGGTAACAGAATGAATATTTTCTTCTTCCACCTTTGCCTTCATAATACTGAATTATCAGTTATCTGTCATCAGTGTGGAAATGTATGCTTTTTCATATGGAAAGTCTAAGGGAATTGGCTTCCACGCTTCCTACAGAAGAAAGTTATTTTTGAAATAAACTGTTTTGACTCTATGTCATGTATCTAAAGTCCTGAAGAGTGTGTTTGATTGTGCAGATACTGAAATACACAAAACAGCGTAGAACACCAAAAGTCAAAAACCAAGAAACGCGTTCTACTGTATGACACTTAGGAGTCAACAGCCTAGGTAGTTAGATCAAAGGCTTTTGTTCTTTATTAACTTTTAAACAGAACATCAGAATTTATAGTGTGAAAAAAACGTCCGGTTTAGAAAAATAAAGTGCAGTCACGTGACAAACTGAAAGTCCAATGAAATACATGTATTCAAGAATTACACCAATTGGTCATACAGTAGAACGTGTTTATTGTGTAGATACTGTATCAAGGGCCACTGCTACTCCTACAGTATTAAAAAGATATGCTTGGGTATATATCCAAAAGTTTGCTGATGGGATAAAGTCCGAAATCTTAAATTCTGCTTTAGACAAGCAGGAGGTATTGTTTGGCTTTTTTGTTACCTAGCTTCTTAAACAATTTGATCAAAGAGCGAAATTGATTCAGGGAGTTTCTAAGATCTTTCATGTAACCCAGTATAAATTGCATATGCCTCCTTCTTACCCAAAAAAGCCAAATAAACAGACCCAGTCTTTTTTCTGGGACACATATGTAAAAAAAAGAGATGTCAGGTGGGTAATAGCAACAAAAAAAGTATAGAAGGAATACAACATCTATTTTTTCCCATAAAAATACCTCATTCATCCTGGCAACAATCAGTAAGAGATAGGCCAACAGTCCAGAATAACTATGCCAGCATTCTGTAATTCCTTCCCTCTTCCCCATTCCATACTTTTACAAATCTGCCCCTCAAATTGGTCCTCAGCATTCCCTTTGACAAAAGATTGCATCAGACCCTTGGATGTTAATACTGGTTCAGGAGTGTTACAGAAGGCACCGAGTACAAAAACTTCCCACCCTCAAAACCAAACTGAATTTTTCCTCAGGTTCTTCAGTCTTTACACACCCAAGGAGTCATAGAGCAAAGGGACAAACGCTTCTATTCCAGAATGCTTCTGTTACCAAAGAAAGAGATCTCTTGGAGACCAGTACTAAATTGTTCATTTCTAAATCTGTATGTGATAGCTCAAAATGTTGACTTTACAGAACCTGTTACTCCTCATTTCTCCAATGAATTACATATAACTCATCTAAAAGATGATTATTACCACATTCCCATAGCCATAGGCTTCAGAAAATTTTTAAGGCTGTCTCTCAGTCACATTATCAGTTCTGTGCATTACATTTTGGTTTATCTACCAACTTGAGGCTCGACCCTCGGCTTAAACAGAATGCATCCTTGTAAAATGCCACTGCAAGAATAATCTCTATATAAATCTAATCCAAGGGAAACTAGGGTGCGAACTACACACTCTGAGATAAGAATTCCATCTGCAAACCCTATGATAACAGGTGATGTGTTCCTTGCAGTTCCATTTTTTTCTCCAGTTCCTTCTTATATAGGTAAATAAATGGAAACCATTCTCCACTGTAATAGCAGTACAGTGGGTTGTCCTATGTTTTTTTTTATTATTTATTATTTTAAGGACTAGTAATATTTTTGAATGCGATATCATAATTGCAGTTTGCATGTGTTCAAGGGTATTAATACATATTGAATTTTACTCCTGCAGTACTTTTTAGGGGTCTGTAAAAGTACATCAATAAAGTCTGCCATTAGTATGTTTGTTACTTTTTCCTGTCTTAAGTTATGGACAGGATTTTTACCCTGTGGTAGAAATTGTGACTGGAATTAAAACTGGGTAGAATGAAAGCAGTGAGACAAAGTTTAATTTGTCACTACTAATTGCAGAAATCAGTGCATTTAATGCAGAAGATCTGTAGTATGGTGCACTGCGCATGAGGCCAATTTGCCAGTTATATGCATTCAAGAGCACATCGCTTGTCACTGCAGCTCACCCCCAGTCAGCTAAAATCAATTTTATGCCTACAGGAATGGATACATATATGCGGTGCAATGTGATTCTTAGAGCTCAGTGTGGCTGCACAAGAAGTTTGTAAACAACCCCCAACTTATGCCATCTGGTCTCTGTCCACCATTTTATGTTTCAGTGAGCTGCGCACTTGTTCAACAGCCTGTGAAAAGCCCTAACAAACTGAAACCATGTTATAAAAAGAGGGATAAACAGAAGTTAGTGGAAATGGCAGTAATCAATATAATTCATTGAGGTCTGTCAAGCAGTAGCCTTATATGTACCAATAAGACACAATACTTAATAATAATTTATGAATGATTGAATGGCATAACTGGGAATGTGTAATTTGCCATTTTCACTGCTGACTATTATCAGTGTCAATGGAGAATGTATAGGTTAATGATAAGTGATTTGAACCAAAGAATTCCATACAGTGAATTTCTCACTACCAAACACACTAGATATATACATATATATATATATATATATATATATATATATATATATATATATATATATATATATATATATATATATATGTGTCTATATAACCTAATCGAACTTTTAAAAGTTCAAACATCATATGGTTGACATCATATGATCGAACTTTTAAAAGTTCGAAAATGTAATAAAAAAAAAATAAACCAAAGAAAAAACCTACCTGAAAAGTTTAAGCAGGGGGCCAAGCGCCCCAGCACCCCCCGCATGGGAAGCTGCACCCCCCACACACCCCTCGCTGTTTAAATATACCAATTCAGAGATGGTACTACAGCACAGAAAAGGGAAATCTTCCCATTCCGCACTGTACAGAGATCTCCATTGAAATATTCAAATTTTTAAAAGTTGGATCATATGGTGTTGACCATATGACATTCGAACTTTTAAGAGTTCGACAATGCAATTTAGAATGATATATATATGTATATGTATATATATATATATATATATATATATATATATATATATATATATATATATAGATAGATAGATAGATATGCATATACATATGTATCAGTATTGCAGCAGTGGACAGCACTTCACAGTCATTATGGATAACAGCACTAAAACCTAAGTGTTTAAAATTACTACTGCAAGGTGTACTTATATCCCTGTACTTCTGTACCATTGCCAGTCACGGGCAATGATTACAACTGTTATACAAGGATGGCAGTTGTCAGTTTGTCACACTATGTAAATGCAGGTTACAACATGATGCAACAGTTGGGAACAAAACACAGGAGAGAAAACTTCAGTCCAGAGGGCAATTGAAACCTTATGGATGCACTGAGGACACATGGGAAATGCCTCTTTGGAAAAGAGAGTCTCAAACATTCAGAGAGAGAAAGAGAGAGAGAGAGACAGACAGACAGAAAGTGCTAATTAGTAGAATCAATTAGTGGCTTACATTAATACTATATGGGGAAGGAAATGTATGCTAGCACAGTGCAGTAAAGGTGGGATGTGTTATCTAGGCAGAATGCAATTGTATATATCAGTATTGCTGGTGGTCCTTCCACACTCCAACCTTTAACTCGAGACAAGGAGTACTTTCTGTCTGAGTTTGATGAATCTGATGTAGATGAGGATGCTACTGACATCATCAGAGGTGGTGTTGACAACTGTACCTTGAGATCCATGCAATAACCACAGTCAAGCATTGTGGAATGGTAATAATTTAATGTAGCTTATCCTCATTTTTTATGCTAAAATGTAATTGCCATAATACATGTGCACATCATCCTTACATGTCTCATCATCAGGTGGGCCATCAACATCAGAGATAGGACCTGACTGGGACTCATCAAGTACCTTAGCACAGGAGGCTGATGTTGACAGCAGTAGAGCTGTCAACAATGATGCTATAACTCTGATGCTCTTGTCACAACCTGAGATCAGTGGCACACAGTGACAAAGTATACTGGTAGGGCCCCCACTCAAACCACAGCAGGTGGATAACTGCTTAGAATGTGAAAATGAGTCAGTCTCCATACCTGTTTGGAGGGGGACACCACACTGCTCAACACAGGGGGAGGGAGACACCATGCAGCTCAATACCTGCTTCCTCTACATAGCCTGATCCCCTAGACAATAAGAATACCCTTTCTGAGACAGCAATACCTACTGTTACACCTGTATGCAGAGGTGGCAGGCAAAAACATATTTCACAGTTAGCTCTAGAGACATGCAAGATCTTGTCTGTGCAACATTCTATGCTACTGCCACTGAGAGTTGAGTAGTGATGGTTAGAGCACTACAGAGTATATGTGAAGACTTTCATCAGTAAATGGGAATGGCAGATATCAGGGATAATATAATGATGATTCGGGTTCCTATTAAATGATCGAAGAAGCATTCTTTTGAATGCATCTCAATCAAACTTGAAAGCACGAAGGGGCAAAATAGAGAAACGACATATAAGCGAATTCTTTCTCTGGCCACTACCATTACTTTGCCATTTTCGTGACTGTAGTGAGATCTCGGAGTTGATATATTTAAGTAGGGGGGTGGGGGGCATAGCCCCCCACTTTATGTAATATTTAAAAATAGTTTTTTTTGTTTTGTGGAACAGCGGGTTTTTTTCCCCTTGGAAAAAAAATGCTGTTCTAAGCATTCGAGATTGTACACTTTTGCATACATGGGTTTGATAAATCATCGTTCGTTTTTTTAAGTGTTCGATGATTTAACATAGACCCTGATGATTCTTATGCACAGTTTGGTTGCACACACACCATTCATGTCAGCCTCCATGCACATGCACACACTAATAAAAATATACTAGACACACATTGGAAGCACAGGTGGATGTGAGCATGGACCTGTCAGCATGCAGGGTAGTCATGTAGGCCACACACCATGCATGTGCATCTCAAGAAAGTGCTGCAGACAGTCCACTGGATTCCACAAATAAAAAAACAGAAAAGCACCTTGAGACTTCCACAAGTAGATGGATCTCTCAATCAAGGTCTGGGCCCTGCAGCACTATTAGGTCAATGTCAAGAGGTTCCCCTGCATCCAGTAAATCATTTACTAATGGTAATTGGAGCAATTCAATATCAAGCTCACATGCCAGCACTTACACTTGATTTATGGGGGAACCACCCACATCACATTGTATATATATATATATATATATATATATATAATATATATATATATATATATATATATATATATATATATATATATATATATATATAAAACCTACATTTCTGAAATCATTAAAAGGAAAACAGTACTCCTTCAGCAATCCACTTAGACAGAAGGCTACAGCAGGACATCCCCCAGGAATCTGAAAAACACATAGCATACCTCTCAACCTCTAAATGCAAGAAAACTGTACAAAGCCAAAATAATGGGGGGACAAAGGCAGAAGATCAGAGACATATTTTATATATTGATTTTATAACTTAAAAAATTGGTAGAATAACAGGTTTTATGTTAACATGCATTTTCTGAATAATATGAAGTCTGAACCGCAAATGTATTTCATTATTTAGTGATTTCAATCCTCAATGATTTGCCAGAAAACTAAAAAAATTATGCTGAACAGAAAAAATATGAAACAAAAATTTGGACATTCTGTGAAAATCCGGACAGTTGAAAGGTTTACATATTAGACAATATCTATCAATCTATCTATATCTATCTATCTATATATATATATATAGATAGATATATAGACACACACACACACACACACACACACACACACACACACACACACACACACACACACACACACACACACACACACAGAACCAGCATTTGGCTGTAGCATAGTTACCCCTCCAGCAGACATGCTACTGCCTTCAGCTGATCACTGTCATCACTGACAGGGGAACTGCAGTGGATGCACTGCCACTTTCAGTGACAGACTATGGAGCATCTGCACCAGGGCGATGCATGATCATGTTGAGCAGAATGTAGCATGGAGTAGGCATACTCCTGTGGAAAGTCTGCACTGGGCCAAAATGTTTATTTATTTATTTATTTGCATTTGTTAACTGGGTAGGAAGAGTGGTCCGAGTACCCTTTTCCGCAATGACCTTGACCAGAAAATATGAAACATACAACCTCAATGAGAAAATATAATTTTATACTGGATATGCACATACAACATGATTTTGGAGTCAGAAAGCATTATTCAGTTTTGATTTCTAACAAACATTTAAGCATATAGTAAATTATATTTCCAACAAACATTTTTAACATATAATACATGGTATACAATCATTTGACTTGTGCCATTTAAACAATTATTAACAACTTATCTTGTGCCACTTGTAATCAGTCTTTCTAACTAAATAAATACTCTATCATTCTAGTGTATAGATTTTTAATTGAAATAAATGGACCAGTTGTTTAATATGATATGTGTGGTAAACCACATGTAAATCATTGGGATTACCATAGGTTAAGGTTACACTTACAAATACTCTCATCAGCAAGGTAGTTTGTAAGAAGAGATTTAAAAGATTTAACAATGGAAGCCAGCCTATATGTCTTCTGGGATTGAGTTCCAGCAGGCAGGTGCAATTTTGAGGAAAGCCCTTTCAGCGCTGGACAGTTTAAAGGGTGGTCTAAACAACCTTGATGTCAGTGAATGTGTGACATCAAATGTGTGGTAAATTTTTGAGGGTGGACAGTATTTATTCATGAAAAAGCAGTTTGTTGATAAGGGTCCCTAGGCGAAAATTCGCTCTAGAGCCAACTGGTAGCTATTTGCCTTTTGAAGGGTAATACAATGATGTTCATAGGGACTAGCCTGCTGTATGAACCATAGCACCTTATTCCCAGTTGATTGTAAAAGCAAAATATTGTGGGCAGACTGAGCTGTTATAATATAAAGTCCATATTCTAACCTAGTTAAAAGTACATTGATCGCTTTGGCCCACCTTCTCTCTGGGGTGAGATAGTTTGAAAATTTATTATGAGACCTTAACTGATGAATCACATTTTCAGTTTAGTTTTGAGTATGTGTCTGAAAGTTGAGGGGGTTTTTCAATAATCATCCCTAGGTATTCCTGTGCGGTTGTGACTGGGAGCAAGGTCTTTGTGGAGTCTATGATGGTAAGAGGTGCATTGAATTTCACTTTCTGGGTGCTTCCCAGTAATATGGTGTTGCTTTTCTACTGTTTATGGATAATTTGTTTGTAACAAAGCAATTCAATACACACTCAAAATTTTCCTGCAACAGAGAGTTGATGTCAGAAAAATTGGTACCTGTAGTAGTAAGGACAATATTATCTGCATATAATATTATTAATGTATACTGAGAATAGTAGTGGTCCTAGAACAAAGTTTTGCAGTACCACTTTTCTGTATTTCCAGCTATGGGCCAACTTTCTGGGCTTCTGATAACAAAGGTTCTACTTGCCAGATAATTGTGGAACCAGCTAGTCACATTCTGTTTAAACCCACAGAGTAATAGATTTTGAAGCAGGAACATAAGGTCAACTGTTTCAAAAGTTCTCTTAAAATCAAGAAACATGGTTGCTGTTAGGAGTACTGCTTCCGTGTTCTTAAAGATTTGATGGTACTGTACTTAGGTTGGAAGCCATGTTGGTTGTCACTCTCAGGATGTCATAGTTTTTGATGTGTTCCAGTATTTGATCATATATACATTTTTCTAGCATTTTGGCAAAGGGGCAGAGATTTGTAATTGGTCTGAAATTATTGGCTGTGTACAGATGGGCGAGTCAGAGTTGTCTCAAGCCAAGCTCAGTTTTGATTATCAGCTTGGCTTGAGTTTGCAGTTCAGCAAATAGATGAGCCATGAATGAGCCAAGCCACGCTGTTTTTTTTTTTAAGTTTCTCATTAGACAGGAACTTTAGGCTGTGAGTATTCTCTGTTAGGTTCGGTCACATCAGATATGCATTATGATTGTCTAAAAATGTAGTAGGACATTACTAGAGCGCTCTAAGGTTAATATTATAAGTGGTAGAGAGAGGCTGCTTTTTTAAAGATGTAAGGATTCATTAGAGCTTTTTAAACTTGTGAACGATCTGTGGTTTGCTTCCTGCTGCCTATTCTACCTGTCTTGATGACAAGGAGCAGGTTACAGTTGTTCAGACTATTTTTTTTTTGTTTCAGCAAACCAGAAATCACCATTGAGTTTGGGAGTCTGAGTCATTGGACGTCCTGCATTGATTGTAGGTTTGAGGTATGTGCTTTGAAAGTGACAACGACTTTAAACTGTCACTAATTTTGTAGAACATTTCTGATTCCCCCTCATATTTTTTGCTTGTTGTGTCTGATAAAATGCTTTTATTACAAGTTTTATCCTTATTTTTACATACCTGTTTATTTGCCAAATGTCCCTGATTTTTGCCTCATAGCTTTTTCCTGTTCATCATAAATATTTTTATTTTCTGGAAAACCACTGAGGATTAGTCAAGAATAATGCCAGGCATTAGAGTTTCATCTTTTTCAATGGTCAGAAAATGGTATGTTGATACCAAACTAGCTGTCCTATTAACTCAAATGAATTAGAGTGATACTTATTCCCTGATTTGGGGCTTTTGTCCATCATTGTTTTTGGCTTTGAATTCTTGAGCAATGTAATTCAGAGATATGATTGTGCAGAAAGTAAACATTTATGCAAAACCTGTTTTCTTAGTGTTTAAGTGAATTATAGTACTTTAAAATTGTCGCTGATTTTGGTCCTTTGTCCCACATTATTATTTTAGCTTTATTCATGATTCTTAAGCAATAAGGCTAAGTGGTATGAATTATCTTTATTTGGTTGTAACCCACAACTGACAACCAACTACTTTGTGAGTGGGAGAATCCTGTTGCCCTAAAAAGGAGTAAGAATATATGGAAAAGTAAGCTGTTTGTCAGTTAGTACTCACAGACTGCTGCTAATTGTAGAAATAAAGAGATACCTTTAATAAGACTAATGGTGTGGAAACCTGTGATTTTTGAAGAGCAGAGCCACAGTAGAGCCAATAATGTTTTAAAAGAGAAAAAAAAAATTTGCCTGATATTACAATTTTCAGAAGCCTTTCTGTACCCGCTGTTTATTTTTAAACATAAAAATGTATATTATTTATAATATATAATGTATATTGTTTATGAGACTGACAAGACTGCGGTGATGGTGCTGCGGTAGCGTTGTCGCCTCACAGTTAGATGTTGCCTGTTCGATTCTCAGTTAGAGCGTCTTCTGTGTAGCGACATGTGTGAATGGGCATTCCTTCATTGAAGGTTGTGCTTTAGGCCCAGCAAGCCAGTACATAAAAATCTACTGCCAATCATTAGCGGACCGGAGTTCTGCTGTGGCGACCCCTAACCGGGAAAAGCCGAAAGACACAAATTTATAAGACTGACAAGACTGTTAGATTTTTGTATTAGTGTACCTTGTATACTTTTATTTATTTCAATTTACGTATTTGTTGACTAGGTAAGCCCACTTGGCAAGTTGCCCCTTTTCACGGTTGACCCTGGAGCACTATTTTTTAAAGTGACTTGCTTCAGGTCACGTAGCAGACAAATGAGGATGGATGTAATCAAACCCTGTCCACAGGAAGCAGCTGATTAACAGCTCAGCTTTTGTCCTCTGTGCTAACAGCATGCTTTTGGAATACCACAGAAGGAGATAAATTATCAGACTGAGGTGTTTTCTGACTTCAGTAATAATTTACAAACATGATAAGAGACATATGAAAGGAGAAGTTATGGAAATGAGCAGGAAATAAATGGACAGAGGAAAAATTGGAGTTAGTGGTGGGGCATAAGAGAAGTAGGGAAAATAAGAGTTTAGGAAATAAATGCAGTATGAGGAGTTGCAATAAAATACAAAAAGACTAGAAAGCAAAGTGGCTGTAAGAGTTGAAGAGAAGTAATCTGAGTAAAGCTAGCCAGGTGAGCAGGAAGAATGGAACCATCTTTGGCATAGGTGCTTTTTAAGCAAAGTTTTGAAACTATTTAAGTTTTCTATCTGTTTTAACTGTGTGGGCATTTCCTTCCAGAGCTTTGACACATAATGAGTGTAGAGAGAATCTCCAGCACTGTTGAATGTCTTACTGATGCAGAGTAAAGGTTTATTGCTAGAGTGAAGGTCTGTAATGGGTGAATAGTACAGTAGAGTATTTTGTAATGCTCGGCATTTGTCTGGAGAGTACAATAGGTTGTGGGCAATGATTAGTTATGAGTATGTCAAATGTTTTGGGAGTTCAAGCCAGTTTAATTATTTTAATGAAGACAATGGTGTGTTTTATAAGGTCAGTTGGTTGCAAGTTCAGCTGTTTTATAGTAGAAGGTGGCTAGTGTAGTTTTATATGTGGTGTTGATATTTGTAAGAATAGGGGAACCATATAATAGAGAAGGAAGAATATATGTTCCTGTTAAGGTAACCCTTGCTTGATCTGTCAGGTAACTTTTAGACCTATAGAAGGAGCTAAGGTTTTGGTGAGTTTTCTTGATGGAGTGAAGTATGTGGAGACCAACTTTGAGGTTCTCATCTAGTATGACTCCAAGCAGTTTAGTTTAACTTATGGAGCCTATTTTTGTCTTATTACTTGAGGTAATATAAAATGTTTATGGTTAAGGTGTTGCTTTGGAGTAAATATCATATATTTGTTTTTTTTTTGTTTGTTTCTTTTTTCTTTTGGCATTAAGCAGCAAGTTAGAATTTTTTAGCCATATTTCAATGTCAGTGAATGTTTTTGAGTGATTTCCTGTAATTTTGTTATGGATGGGGCTGAGCAGATAAGGGATGAATCGTTGGCATTTTGTACGAGGGTGGCAAATGTAGCGGTATGATGTTTATTTATGAAAATCTTAAATAGAACAGGGCCGAGTATTGACCATTGGGGAACACCAACAGTGATTGGTTGAAATGCTGAAAAGTTTTACTTTTATTTAGTTGCCTACTGATGATTGCATACATAACTGCAAAACTGGGAGAGTGAGGGCTAAGTGAGACCTAGTGCTGTAAGTTCACAGGGGAGCTTTTTAAGTTTTTCTCATTTTTCATTGCCAATCTGGTTCAGCTGCTAATGGGCTCAGGCTCAGCTCTTCTTCAAAAATCCCAAGCTTGCCCACCACTATGACTGTGGAGGCATTAGGTGTTTTAGGAAGAAGTATGATACTGACATGTTTAAAGCTGTACAGCAGGCTATTGGTCATGACAGAGAGAGAGAGAGAGAGAGAGAGAGGTTAAAAATGTGCGTCAGTGGTTTGCATAAGAACTGGCTTCTTTGCTGTAAGATGAGGGAGTGGCTATGGTAAAATCCACAATGATACAGTGTATCTATTTTTTCTAGCTAGTCTGTGACTTGCTTTGAGGTGATGACCTTGAAATAGAATTTGTGGTAATCTAGAAATTTGTGGAGTAGGTGTTGAAAAAACTTGAGTATCTGCAGTAGATGGATTGGCTATTTTTTTGGCCAATTCTTGTGCTAGATTGAGTGGAAGCTGGTTTGTTTTTTGTTTTGGGGAAGATTTTGCTGCTAGCTAAGGATCTGAATTTTTGCCAGAAATTTTTGGGGCTGCCTAGTGAGTTATGTTGAGCACTTTTAATGAAATGATATTTGTTTTTTACTTTGGCTAGGGCGTGAGCCTCTTCTCTTAGCTTACAATATAGGCTGTGCAGGTTTGAATTTTGTGGGTCTGAGTTCCCTTTGTCCCAAGTTTTATCTCTTGAGTTTCATTTTAGCTCATAATTTTGCACTTAGCCATGGTGTGGTGGACCCTTTGATCATAAGCTTTTTTATGGGTAGAGTTTACTTTGGACAGGGGTTAGAAGATTATAGAACTCAGAGAGCGATGAAGTGGGATCTGTAGAGCTGTATGTATTCTGTTTTCCAATCAATTTCTGACAATTCATTGGAAAGTCTCTGTTCTGCACAAAGACTAGTGTATCTAGGGGGATGATTTTGTATGTTGGGTTAGTTAGTCTGAGTGACCAGTAGGATAAAATTGGGTTGTTGTGTGATGGGGGGAATTTGTAGCAGAAAGAGTTTGTCAGGGGTGTTATAACTGCATTGAGCAGAGAAGAGTTCATGGAGGTAAGGTTGGTCCTAATACCAGTTTTGACTAGTTGGGTATGTGACAGTGAGGAAACGAGTCTAATTAGGTCTCACCTGTGGAACTCTTTGCAGTCTAAGTTTCGACCACCGATGATAACTTTATTATGTTTGGTTATGTTCATAACAGTATTTAGCATATCACAAATTAGGGTGATGTTAGATGATGGGAGAATATATACTACTCCTGTGAAAATTCTGGTGGGACCACCAAGCTAAATCTGGGCAATTAGCCAGTTAGTTTCTGTGAGAAAGGGTGATACTGGATGCAATCAATGTGAGAGCTAAGTAGGCATTATTTCTGATCATAAGAAGTACCCTCCATCATTGTGTTTGCCTAGTCTGTTGTTTGTGAAGACTGTAAATTTGTCTGTTAGTTGTGATGGGACACATGATCATGTTGTACAGAATGCAGCATACAGTAAACATACTGCATGCAGTAGCATACTGAAGGGAACCCCAAGACCCTTCCATGCAACAAAAGGGTTTCAGCAGGCCAAACACTTGCTGAATGACAGTCCATGTTTGGGACAGGGCTGTGCTTAAACACTCCTTGGCAGCTTCCTGGGAGTTAAGACTGATGTCATTAGCCAAGGTCCAAGTAGGTAGTCTGCATAAAAACAAAATGTGGGGGGAACACATAACAAAAAGGAGGTTCAAGATTACTTAGTATTAACTATACTACAACACTGAAAATTCTGAAATGGAGTAGATTAGGAACCATATAATGCTTTATACTTACCAGCTAGGTGGCTGTGATGAATCATACCATGCATAAGGAGGTGGTAGAGTGAGCTTGTGTGTCAAATATGGGAATCATGGGCACTGCCAGGATGCTGGGCCAGTATGTTGGTAATGCGGCCCATGCATCACGTACTATAGGGCAGTTAATGGAATGGTAGAGTTTCCTATTCTAGTACTGCTCCCCTCTCTTGTCTACATGAGACCCTAATAATTACATGGGTACAGTCTATAGCACCTAGCATTTCAAAGAAGCATGCAATCCCACAGAAGGCACACATGTTTCTGACTCAGAACTGAAGTGACACTGAGAAATAGATGTACTGATGGACATGTGCCAAGAGTATGTTTAGGAACTGCTGAAGTAGCCGTGAGGCAGAAACCTGTGAGTTAACCAGTGCATCCCCAGTTTTTCCTCTGAAAGGTCCCCCTTGGCAAGTGCAGTGAGGGCTATACATGCCTTGCTATTCACAGGTATGGGAAGGTCATGTATCCACCCTGTCCCAGTCTGTGGGCCATATAAACTCACAGGACCCTGTATTAAATTTATCCAAAATTTCCTGATTAGCAAAGTTCAGAAGGCACTACTAAGCGCACCTGTTTTTGGCATGGCAAAAACCAGCACCTCACATTAGGAATCATTTACACTAGCAGCAAACTTAAGCACCTTCACAGAATGTGTAGTACTAGAAAAGGTGCAAGTTTGCTTTTTACAGCCCTTATGCCAACGGTGCAGAAGTGAATTAGAAAGGAAACTATGAAAAAACAAGAAGACCTCCTCATTTTCATAAGATAGTTGAAGATTTTTCACATATTTCTAATTTACATCTCCTTATCCATTCAACTTCATACACACTTCTCAGACTGTTTCAAACTGCTGTGCCTAAATGCAACTTGTGTGACTGAATCATGGCTTAGCTGTGCTTAGACATAGCCAGTGCAAATTCCATCCACATCAGAGCAATGCCTATGAATATTACCCCTGCATAACTCTCAATGGCCCAGATTTTCACAAAATGTTCAGATTTCTGACTTGTATTTTTTGGTTGTTTCCTCATAAAACTTTTTGGTTTTCTGACAAATAATTAAGTAATGAAGTCAATAAATAATAACATACGTTTGAGTCTTGAACCTTATATCCTTCAGAAAATGCATGCTAATGTAAAACCGTTATTTAAGCAACATTATTAGTTTACGTGAGCATTATTTAAAATTTGTTGCTGATTTTGTGCCTTTGTCCCCCAATTATTTCTGATTTTCCCCAGATTTCTTGTGTTTAGAGGTTAAAATTTATGCACCCTAGGTCCTGAATGGGGTAAGGCCAGAACTTAAGCAAAACAAAGCCCGAATTCAGATCCTCTGAGCTGTGAATAAGTTCTTGAGCATAATGAAAGAGAAACACATCGCTAGCATACTGCAATTTCTTCCACAAAATTGACTCTTCCATTATATAGAATTATTACAGTATTTTCAGACACCTTGTAAACAGTCTAAACAAAGTTATAAAAAGGGGAGTCTGTTTAGACATAAACCCTTTCAACTAGTCACCCACTTTCATGTTTTCATAAGAAATGTAATCCACATTACTTACATATCCAAACACTAAACTGGCACACAAAACAAATCAAGTTTCTAAAAGAAACAACAAAAATAAAAATGCTTTATCCATAATAAAAATATATTGTCAAAAATAGCATAATACGTCATCAAGAAGGCAAT